>NC_138943.1:30597500-30735000 GCF_965226115.1 Aulonocara stuartgranti | reverse complement strand
TGTGTGCCTGGGAACAGGAGTATCGGTGGGAACTTCTACTGGTACTGCTAGAGCACTGGGAGAGTGGCCTTGTCGTGAGGGATGGTTGTGTATCTTAAAGAAAAATTGACATAGAGAGCTTCATACAAAAGGTTTGGTTCATGAATTTGCACCTGACATCTAAAGCAGCCACTAGTTTTACCTGTGCATTACAGGTGGTACAGTACTGTTTGATTCTCCCTGGCTGCAGTTTGCGATCTGGCAGACACTGAAGACACTCGTACTCTGCCAAACGCCCACAGACAAAGCACTCCCTCGGAGCTGTTGGACAAAGCAGATGATCCTGAGCATTATTAAGGATTCCTTTAATGCAATTTTTAAGAAAGTGCTGCTTATTACTGCTCCTCACAGTTGTATAGGAGATCTGTGATGTCCAGCTTCAAGGAGGGAATAATGTGAGAAAACATCTTGTATTTGTTTCCAAACCTCGGCATCTGAACTATTAGACAGGACGGCATCTGAAGGACATAAGAAAAGTATTAATGACTGTACAGAGGAAAACTTGTTAAACACACTCTCGCTTCTAGTAAGAGAAGGACTCACCGTTTCAAATTTAAGGTCACCTGACAGGCAGGATGTGTCCATCAGCTGTTGGACCGTGGGTATCTGTCCCATCTGCTCCTTCTCCAGAAAGATCTGGAAGGTGTAGGCACCCTGGGACGTTTCTCGTTTCGATCTGCGGGGGAACACATATTCAGTAACTCAACTATACTCAGTCAAATAGAGTAAGATATCCAGTCCTGGGCGGCTCAAGTTCATACCTGAGTTTGAGCAGAGGCTCCGTGCAAAGCACCTTTTGAAAGAGGACTGTGATGAACTCCTCTGGATCTACAATGACAAGAGGCAGTTTAAAAAAGAACAGATAAATAAATCTGAAAAAAAGCCCTCAGATTTTTTTTATTATATTATAATGTATTTCAAGATACGGGCAGGTACCTTTTTCCTCTGTCCGAAAAGTGTCACAGCCAAGATGAGTCCGAAAATTCATCACACTCTCTGCAGGGACGAAGCCTTGTCTGAAATAAATAGATTAGCTATGAGAAAGCAACTGCATGAATTCACTTTGTAAGAACACATTAACCATACAGACACATGTGAATGTACCATGTCATCAAGGCAGAAAACAGCAACACTCGTTTATCAGCTGATACTATGTAAAAAGCCACTACGTCCTGGTTGTGCAAACAACATGATAATAAAAGAAATGAGATAAACAGTGTTGAAGGCAGCGTCTATACCTGCGTAAACGGTTCACTATTGCTCTCAGGGTGCAGGTTATGGGTTGGTCTGTGTCAGCAGGCTTCTTGCAGATACCATCCAGGGTCACAGATGAGCTGAACAAACTGAGGAAGGAGAACCACACGTTATTGTCAGCTGTGCACTTATCTGAATACAGTGTATCGTGCTCCTCTAGATACGATTAGCTTAGATAAAGCTAAGCAAATCGGAGTTTGTTGCAGGGGAATGATGGTGAGCGTGTTCTACCTGAAGAGTGTGGCATCAAGGTAACAGGAGTTAATGTGTCCCTGAATCCCTTTCATTTTTCCCACTAACAAAAATGGCGCCTCGGATTCAGGGATAGGTGGCACATCTTCGTCCGTGTCTTCATATGGAGGAACTAAAGAGGTGAGAAAAGCAGATGTTACGATGAAATGACACTTTAACACAGTCTTCGTGACTTTACTGGCAGCTTTAGATGGGAATGATTAATGATTAATTGGCTTATTTAAAGCAGAAAGCTCACAGGACTGTCAGACATGACAAGCAGTGTGTCACTGTGTGCACTGTCTCAAGTCTAACGTAATTTCTTGTCACCAAACCCTGCCAAAGAGAGAAAGGTGTGGGAATATTTGGAGGAGAATCACCTGGAAAAGGTTCTATACTATTTCACTGTGCGTTACACCATTTACAAGCCGTGTGAAACACAGGTATAAATTACAGATAAACAATACATTTTTAAAAAGCTGCCCAAAAGTTTTAAGTATGAATTTTACCTAATCCTCACGCCCTGATCAAGAGTTCTTTTTGGAAAACCTCGCATTTTGCGTTTTTGTCTTGTAAGACTAAAGGATTTTGAGCAATCATTTGTACAATAAAAACTATAATATAATAGAAACATAAGGAACCAAAACAGTTTGAACAGAACTGCCAGGAAAAAAGGAAAATCTGTTCCAATAATGTAAATTTGTGTATAATATCGAGTTTTTATTTCTTGTGTATGCATGTTTTAGACTGGGTAAGGTGTCGAACCTGGAGTGGTGTCAGTGGATTTGAGGATCTCTTTTCCTGTAGAGGCACTTAGAAACCTGCCATCGGGGCTGCACTTTGTGATGGGAACAAACAAAGCTCTTTTCTCCTTGCAAGTGAAAAACCGCTGACCACCATACATCCCATCAGAGCAGCCCTTAACGTCGTAGTCCTGGAATAGTGATTTATAACATTAATACGACAGATCACCAAAGCACACTGAAAGCAACTGCACAAATTTCTAGTCACGCACCAGTTCAATGCCAGCCCATTCACCAGTCTTTCCTCCAGGGACACCCAACCACCGGATGACCCCGTACACTGTGATCCCTGAGTTGGAAACCACCTCCACCATGGATCCCACCTCCAAAGGCACTGAGCTCAGACTCTGGTTCTGAGTCAAACTCTGCTCGGTGCGATTCTCTGTCGCCGGCTGTGCACAAGATCCGATGTTTGCAATGCAGCTGTTGCGTGTCACCGCCTTTCTGTTTAAACCTGCAGACATATATCACGATATGTAGAGGTGAGGATGCGATGCCTAGAAAGTCATATGACATTTTCCTTTTTTTTTTAGGCTTGTCACATGCTGCTTCATCAGATTGTCATCCAGCTAACAAAGATCTATATTTGAAGTATGTAGATAGTTTCAAGTGCACAGTCTACCAAAGGTAAAAGAAAGCCAGATCATGTGGCAGTTCTACTGTTCTGCATTCCAGAACAACAGAACCAGTTTTTCCAGTTGTGTAGTGGGACCACTTTCTTTGCATTGTTAGGGTTGTGGTTGGGGAAGCAGTTTTCAAGAATTTAGTTTGCTGTTTAGTAAGAAGGAGGTGCACCATGTTTGTAGTGTGGTAGTGTTGTTATCAAAACAAAAGGACTTTGATAAAGCCTGAGAGCCATCATATGGCTTTGAAACCGACTTGTTAACTTTGTGTGTGAGGCTAATAATCCATTTACCCCCACAAATGGCATCTTTCCACTGCAGTCCGAGGGGGACAGAGTAAGATGGGACCACCTGGATGATGTCTGCAGCACTGAAAAGGGACAGAGGAGGTTTCTTGGATGACAAAGTATGATCGGTGTCCTGTGTAGGAAACAAGGAAAAACAGTTACTGAAACGCAAACAGGAACTCTGACGTTATTCTTATATACAGAACAGAAACAGTTTGATGCATCTGTACATTTGCAGTGACATTATCTGGCTGCAGTCATGACTGATCACTCAGAGCGATATAGTCATCCTTATCTCGGTGCATTTTAAAGCATTAAGGTTGCACTTGAGAGCACGTGCAGTTATCTGGATGATCGTGCACTCCATGATTTTCACAACTTGAATCATCAAATCAAAATGTAAAAATAGATTATAAAATGAACTCACCACAAATTCCACTTCAAAGGCAAGCATGTACAGGTCGTCTTTATTGTCTTTCCGTCCGATTTGCATCAAGTTCTTCACCAAACCGGGAAGGTGTCCGTTCTTGTGCTTCACCACCACCAGGTCGTCCTGAGACAGCTCACAGATGGCAGAGAACAGTTGCGGGTTACAGAGCAGCTCCAGGCGTCTGCTTGCGCTGGAAATGAAGAGCAGGAGCTGTGCCTGGTGGCGGGTCAGCGGGTACATGTCCTCTATCTTCACCAGGCCCCCGTTCTTGGGGGTCCCTGGGTTGCTGTTCCCGCCGTACAGGAGCCCCACGAACTCTCCACGCTTCGTCTCCGACTCTATGCGCCCGATACATCCTCGGCAGAAGCCTTTCCTCGACTTCCCGCGAGTGACGATGAAAAACTTCTCGTTTAAAACAGTTCTGGGCTCCATTGAAACCCTTTATTCCCACCACTACAGTCTGTCAGACCGGTTGAAAGCTGATACTGTGCTTATATAAGCAGGTAACCTGCAGAAATGCGATAGAAATGCTGTAACAATGTAGCCCAATAGATATAATCGAGGATACTTCGCTAGAACCACAAGTTAGACGCATTTTCAAATAAAGCACATTGCCTGATTATTTGCAGGCTTTGTCATGGATAAAACCCTGACTTATAAGGTGAAATATTACAGACGTGATTCCCTTTAAGCTCCTGTGAAAGTTAACCTAGGTTCACAGCAGGATATAATATAGGCGTCCCCAGCTCTCTAAATGAACAAACGAGCCTGATCTTTGAACTTACTCAAAAAGCATTCCCAACTTACAATCATTAACGATTCGGTTTATTGTTTAAAACAATAATTTCAAAAACTGACTTACTGCGATCATGAATTAAGAACAATAAGCCTTGTTCGTATCCGGTTAATCCACTGCTGGAGCATGAATTAATCGCGCTTTTTTATTACTATTCTTTTTTCCCTTTTTTCCCTTTTTTTTTTTTTTTAAAGCAAGTGACTCCAGCAGAGGTGAATCACTTCCTCTTGGCTTCTGCTGTGGAGTGGGAGGGTTGAACTACAGGCATTTAAATGCTGGCCTGCATGTGACCGCCAACGCCCACCTGACGGCGCTCGCCTTCTCCGCCCTAAAAGTGCTCTCTATGAAATCTCTCAATCTGGCAAATATTTGACTGCAGACTGATTTAGAGTTAAGAACTATTGATGCGATCAGCTGACTGTAAGGTAATATGAATCTTTTTTTTCTTTATTGAAGTATTTGCTGTCCAACTTGGAGCTTTCGTTGAATTTGACTGATCATTAAGAGACGAAATTTAAAGCAGCCAGCGGTTGCACAGGTCAAGAGTTCCTGAAAGGTCTGAGTGCAGTTTGCTAAAAACAAAAAAAACAAAAAAAACAAAAAAAAACAGGGTCACATACTGAATTTTGCATCTGTCAATTTTATAATTGACAGAGGTCAAATCGGACTAATCAGCCACAACATCAAAAGCACTGACATGCTGAGTGAATAACACTGGGCCGTGACACTCGTCTGTTATGTAACTTTGAAAGATCTACCTAAACACCCATGATGACAAAACACCTGCTCCACCAGAAGATTACATGTGACTCCCTCTTTTTGTTTCATACACATCAGTAGATTTGATATTAAGAAGTGCCTCTGCTGCAACCTGATGTCTGAACACAAACCTTCTGCTTATCGAGGATTACTTTCCCTCTTATACATGAAGTCACCTAATCTAATTACCAATGTATTACACTCTGGTAGCTATATAAAAAAAAAAAAAAAGTAACCAACACACTGGGGAAAATGTTTACAGTAACCAAGAGTTAGACTGCATTGCTCCCAGTGGCACGTTTGCCCTGACTGAATACATGTGACGTGTCCTTCTCCACCACACATTCTACATAGCGTGATGCAGCTATCTTGAAAGTACATCAGTTTTACATAACAGAAATTATTTTCTTCTGCATGCATGTACATGTTTTCTTAACTGGCATTAAATGACAGTTAATTTTATATGAGCAACTAAATCACGTTCCTTTAATTGGAACATGTAATATGAATACTCAGTTTTGTCTTTTTTCATTAGTAAGTAATCTGTGTTGCTGGCTGTCCCCTGTTGGCTGATTGTAATCACCAGAGAACTTTCATAAATTTACATCATAAAGTACAAGGACATCTCTATGCTTGTGAGAATATTTATTTCAAGAATAAAGTTGAGGAGAAAAACAACACTGTATTAAACCACCAGTCAACTGAGGCACTCCGCGGCTTAATAAGACTCCTCTGTCCTCACTCTTTGAACTGCATGGGCCTTTGCATGGAAACTCTGCCCACTTTCTCCTTGATAATGAGCTGATGGGGAGGGAAATTAGAAAGCAGGAAGTTACTATAATAATAATAATAATAAATAATAATAATAATAATAATAATAATAAATACATATATATTTATTATTAGTTAAAAAGGCAAAAGGTCAACTGCAGAAGGCAAAGTGATACTCACAGTGAACAAGAAGTTTATTTGGTTCAAACTGGTGATGGAGCCCTGTCAGGGAAAAACTGTCATTTTTCTCTGTATGGAAGAATAATACGTTGACCAGCATCTGAAGCATAGAAACAGTGTTATCGTCAAATATTTTTACAAAACTGAATGTGAAGCCAACTTTCTTCATAATGTAAGGAGATCAAACCTGGGTGATCACACTCAGGGCATTTTGTTCACCAGAGGTGCTTACTGCCATGTGGATCCCACATTTATGCAAAGCCGGCACCACTATAATGGGCATGAGAAGCGACAGGGGCCGCTTTCCTGGCTCGACACAGTTTTCCTGTAAGCGAGTAACAGTCGATTGTAATATCTAAAACTGTGCCTCATACCTGACTGATTTCACAGCCTGAGATTTTTTGATGGTGTTGCACCTGATTAGTTTGAAGTTGTTCTCTGCTTGTATTTGGCCAGGAAAAATCAAGGATGAGGCTGTTAAGAACGATGCCTGATTGAGTTATGAGTCTGCTCCCAAATGGTCTGCTCAAGGAACTGCAGGAGGATGAAGATAAAAGCAGAGGGGGAAAAACAAAACAAAACCATGTAACATTTCCAAGAAGCGCATACCACACATATCTTGGTTTGATCATCAGAGTCACACTGTAGGCTGTAACCCAGTCACCTTGCAACAGACACAATGAGCTTATCTTGTCCCATGACAATGACCTGTCCAGCCACCAGTTCTGTTTGGGTGGAGTGGATAGGCGAGAGGTACTCAGATGGAGATGTGTGGGAGTAATTCAGCTGCTGCCCGAAGACTTCAGCCTGACTCTTGCTGTGGCAGGAACAGAGAAAAAAATCAATTTGTAGTGGATTTTGGATTTTATGACACAAAAGAATGATATTAGTATAAACTAAGGGCTTTTAAAGTTAAACAAAGATGAGTGGATTTAGAGCCTAATAGTTTGTGACAATTTTTTAATTTGTTTTTTTGAATAGATTTGTTTTTCTTTAGAAAACAAGGACATATGAAAGTGACTTCAATCTTTTTCTTCAATCTCTCAGAACTTTTTAAAAACAAAAAGGAAAACTACTCTTCATGTGAGGATTGACACTATCCAAGTTGGATAAGAGTGCGTTTGGAGGTGTGTTCAAGTATGACTTTTAGTGACTCAGACCTCCAGTGTAATGCTTCAACCCTTAATATACTTGTGCTTTCTCAACTGGGACAATACCTCTGTTGTTTCTGGGTATAGTGGGATTTTTTTTTCTGCTTTCTTATATTTTATTAACTCACCATTCACCAAAACAGTCTAAACACCCACTACTGAAAACAGTCATTAGCTGTAACCCTAACAGTGATTATGATCCTGCAACATGTTTTACCTCAGCATGTCAGAGAGCGCCTCAGTCACCGAAGAGTTATAATTAGGGTCACCCAAACCACTGGCCATAGCTAAAGCTGTTTTCAGGGCCTTCATGGATAGCAAACAAAGCACACCTATGTAAGAGAACTGCCATTTACAACAGGTCATAATATACAAAGATATCGGAGGTATTCACACCCCAGTACCTCAGCGATCCAGAGGCGTGTTTGAGTTTCTGTTACGTTGCTCTTGCTGATATGGAGTCCCTCTAACAAGTTGAGAGCTGATAGCAACACTGCACCAGCAGATGGAGGAGGAGGAACCTGAATTATAAACTCTAAGGCAAGAATAACAAACTGCAGATGAAGACGTGAAGAAAATAAAGATAATTTTATCAATTCTGGTGTGTAAAATGTCACCTTTATCATTGTACTGGGCTTCAATGGGTAGCTCTACATCCACACTGTAGTTACCAATGTCTTCTCTGCTCAGTACGCCTCCATTTGCTTGTACCTTTGTAGTGAAAGGCAATGCCGGACTAAAACACATGTCATATTTGACTCACAAAGTCATGCCAGTTTGTATATGTATATCAGTCACCTCATCTACAATCTCTTGAGATAGGTTGCCATGGTAGAAATTCAACAAACCAGCCTCCAGGACTCCTGCCAGGCGAGGCAACCTCACATATGAACCAGCACTCAGAGGTCTTCCATGTGGCATGAATGCATTATTGAAGCTTTGAGATTGCTGCTCACCACTCACCTTTGATATAGCATCAGCTGTAGGAGATTTAAAAAAAAAAAAAAAACCCCAAAAAATCCTGATGTTAAAATTATTGTATTTATTATTGTATTGTGAAGGAAGAGAGGAGAGAAAATACAAAGAGCAGCAGTTTGTCTCACCTAAACTGTGAGACACATTGAAACCTTCTCTTGCTACAGCTGCAGCTCTGCTGACAACATCCTCCCATGGCAGACTGCAGCAGATTTATGGCATGACGTGTGACAAAAAAAACAACAACACCTAATTAAAATGAACTTTTCTATATTCTTACCCTCCGTACAGTGTGTGGGCACGGTGCAGTCCCCTGAGCATGCCTGGCACTCCTACTTGCAGACCTGCCTGAAAATAAATTATAGGTGCAAATGAAAAAATGCAGATGTTTCAGGATTCCTCCACCCCAGCCTTTATACTACCTTGGCCTGTGAAACATTGTGCAGCACCTCTCTTCTGAATGCTTTAGGAGCAGATCCCAGAAAGTTGATCACCCTGGTTTCATTCCTGTGTATGTCATGAACGAGCATGATTCCTCCTCTACAGTGAGGAAATCAAAAAAGGTCAGGGACTTTCGTGTGTATTTATAAATAGAAGTCGCATCAGCATTGAGCAATGAGCAAATCACATACCCACCAACACCTGATACGTGTGGATGAACGACTCCCAAACACAAGGCACCGGCGATGGCAGCATCCACACTGGATCCACCATCACGAAGGACTCTGTGAGCGAGTGCGGTGCAGCGCTCGTGATCCGAAAACAACTCCCCGTGTTGGAAGACCTGTAAACAACTGCCGTGACGAGAAATAATGTGACAGGGGTTCGACGTGCAAATTTTAGACACCATTGCATACCAAACTTTCACCCAGGTAAATCTGCAGGACCAAAGCAATTGACACTGGCATGGCAAAGATGGTAGACAGAGCGTAGACAGTTATTGGTCTGCCTCTGCTGGAGCAGTCCTCATCAGCCTCCTGATTGGATGGACTTTGGTCAAACAAATTTGTGCCATTAGGTGCCAGCTGTTTCAAATGGAAAGGATCTGTGGCAGCAGCAAGTGAGGAAAAAGCAACTTTAAACTGAGTTGAAATTTGTTGGGTTTTCAAGGCAAATTTGAACCAAATCTAAATAAGATGCCTTATTTACTAGTACTATATCTTTGTGTTTGAACTCTACCTCCCAATTCCTCACCATAATTTTTAGTCAAGTCACAAGTTAAGTCACTGGGTGATGAGCCATCAGCCAGCTGATTTGAACTACCAAAACTCTTGTAACCAAGTGTTGACTGCTTGTTAAGTTTTGTTTTAGGAGACGCCTCCATCCTAGCCATATCACAAGGTCTGAACTTCACGGTAAACCTCCAGATTACACCAGTTCCCCACCGAGCGCGCTCCTCCTGCAGCAGGAGCAGAACACAGCAGGTGCAATTTCCTCCAAACTAATGAGATCAACTGTTTGCATCTGTGAGAGAGTGAGCAGTTCACTGTCTGTGGGACATCGCAATTTCACTATAAACAAAAGAAACAAACAAGCTGCAAAATCATACTTTTATTGATGTATCAAAAAAAGGTTCTGAACCAACAACATACAGGGAAGTGCATGGTGTCAAACATAGCATAGCACTTGGTCCAACACTGTATAAATTTACCTGTGCACATACACAAAAAAAGAAACCTAGCGTATCTCATTTTATGAGGTGAATTCTTCATTTCAAATTCAGATACAGTACAAGTTCAAATGCTAATGTAGCTGCCTGGTAACAGTTAACTAGTGTTGGCACATAAAGATTAAATGTTTAGCTTAATTTGCAGAAACGTGGAAAAGCCTACAAGTGTTTTTGTTTTGTTTTTATTTTTTGTCTGTCTTCAGTTGCTTTAGCTTTTTGTGTGAGTGTGGCAATCTGTAGTGAAGAGATTCAGTGGCTGAGGCTGCGACAGCCTGGCTGTTGGAGGTGGTAGGAGTGGTGTTGGACTCCTTGGCGAACACGGTTCTGGCGTTGAATAGCGTTGCGGGACACATGATGCCGCTCTGCCAAAACCTTAGCCTGTGTCATCTTGGCTATAGCTTTGGGCTTGGACAAAGAGCTGAACACGGACTGAGTGCTGGTCCCAGTACTCCCGCTTTGTGCTGTGGGCTCGGCATCTGCAACGCTGGCCAGACACATAAAATAAATCCAATAAACGGACAATAACGCTTTTCCTTATTGTCTGCATATAACATATATTAAAAAAAACACTGTTACAGTGGTTGATGCTCACATTAAACACCGCCAGTTTAAAACACTACTAATTTAAATGCTTGCTTTTAGATTTTATCATATGTTTTGAATCCCTTAATAAGTTGGCATCATTATATTTTGCTGATCTCTTAACACCTTATGATCCCCTAAGGCACAGGTGTCGAACTCCAAGCCTCGAGGGCCGGTGTCCTGCAGGTTTTAGACGTGTCCTTGATCCAACACAGCTAATTTAAATGGCTAAATTACCTCCTCAACATGCCTTGAAGTTTTCCAGAGGCCTGGTAATGAGCTAATCATCGGATTCAGGTGTGTTGACCTAGGGTGAGATCTAAAACCTGCAGGACACCGGCCCTCGAGGCCTGGAGTTCGACAACCCTGCCTTAAGGTCACTGAGATCTGCTGATGTAGCTGGGTTGGGGATTGAGCTTTCTCATTTTTATTCTTTGGCTTTCAAACCAGAGTGAGAGCTTAGGTATTTAGGCTTTTTTATTTTTGTGATTCTTCGGATATCTTTACTAATGTGTGTGGGCGTGTATGCTGTATTGTCCTGTTTCATGTGCACCACTTTGGTCATCTTTGTTGTTTTAAACGTGCTTTATAAAAAAATGGACTGGACTTCTTTCAGTTTCCTCTGAATCTCTGTTTTTCAGTGATATTCATAATACGGTCATCTCAGACTCATTAAAACTCTGGCTATCAGCACAGATACCCCACCTACAGACTATTCAAAACTTTGTTTACACGAGGCAGCCAATCAGAGCAAAGATGTCTTAAAAAGAGGGTGTAAAGGGGCTGCATCAGACCCAGTATAGGATAAATAAAGGATTACTTTGAATTGTGAATCATCTTTACTTTACTAAAGTCAATGAATATAATTATGGAGCTAGAGATTAGCGTAATAGGTCCATTTATTAAAGTATTTTAACTTTAAATATAATACAGAAACAAAAAAACAAAAGCATGCGATGACCTCACCAGTCAGTTTCCATGTCTGTTCCTTGAGGAACAGAGCTGGATGGTTGGCTGTCAGTCAACATTGCATCCTGGTTTTCTGCTGAACCTGCCTCTGTGAAGACAGAAGTTGACCTCAGTTATAAGACTGGGTAATAACCCAGTGTATGCTAAGCATAAGAGCAGGGCGATATGACCAAAAATATTTATCACGATATACATTTGAAAATTTGCGATGACGATATAACTGACGATATAATTGACACTAGACAAAATACTTTACATCTCCACAACTTTATTAGGGAAAAAAACATCAATCTATTTACAATTAAACAAACAGCTGTTTTTATGTGCATAAAGTTGTATAAAAATTTAACAGTGCAAATGCAAATTCCTTGCTGACAGTTTAACCAAAAGGCATTTCCAGTGGAAATGTTCCCTCTAAGCTGTGCGCGTGCGCAATTGCGCACTGCTGGCACGCTCTCTGCGCACAGAAAATCTGCGCTGCACACACAAAAAAAAAAATCTAGCCTGAATTGAAATTAAAATTAATACTTTAACAATTCTGTTTTGCAGTGTTAGTCAGTAAGTGACTGGCTGCTCCCGTATGGGATTAGAACGATGCCACCTTATCCCATAGTCCAGCCAATGATGCGATTCACATTCGTATATACGCAGCTAATCAGCGTCGTCGACAGGCTATGACAGCGTCCTTATGTGCTGACACCGGTGTTTTAGCTAGCAAAGCGGCGGATGTGGAGTGAAGCCACGTTAATGACAACGTGTACAACCATTGGAGATGTGAGCAGGACAGACGGAACAATTGACGGAAAAAGTGTGGACTTTATACCAGTTTTTAAATCGTGTTGATCGGCAGAACAGCTGATTGTTCTGTAAATAGTTTAAAATGTTTATTTAAAAACTGCCTTGGCTGCATTTGTAGGTAAACAGCTGCAAAAAACTTTGTTGTTTGCAAAACTCAGTTACTTTTTTGAAGAAGTAACTATATAATTAATTGCCCAACATCGGTCATTATATTCTGTATTTTGCAGACAGAGAGTTACAGACTCTCTCACAGACCATAGACTCGTAATACAAGTCAGAGCTTTATTTAAAAAAAAAAAAAAAAAGTTATGTTTTCAAAATTGGAGTTCAAGTTATTTTTTACTTTCAGTAGTGTTAACATACGACACAGGTCATGAACAAGATTTTTTTTTAATTTTCATTGTATGTGGGCTAAAGCAGTAGTCTAACATAAATGCTGTAATTTGATTATTTTAATAACCCATGTAACTTGGATGGATTCGATGCTGGCGTGACCACAGTGCACACGTCTGCTGTCGCTCACAGTGGTCCAAGGGAGTTTGTGTGTTTGCTCAGACACATGAAAAATTAGAGGAAACATTGCACACGGGATTATAAGGGGCACTGTCGATTTTCAGAAAAATCAAAGGACTGATTTTAAGTGTGCCGTATTTAGCATGCTCTACCAAAAATAGTGCTTTGTTGTGTATCTGACGGACAAAAGCCAAACCAGTTCCACACCACTGAAGTTGCAGCATTTTTACAAACCATTTCTGGTTCATCCGTTTCATTCAACGATTCGCTTTCGCCCTTCTCATTCTCCGTCGCCGCCATGCTTTTTCTGCCATGTGCGTATGTAAACAGAGGCAGTGAGCATGTGCATTTTACCCATCTTCTATCGCGATATTTCATTTTCTTGTCGTTGCCCATCATTATACCGGTATTACCGTGAACGGTATGATATGCCCCAGCCTAAGCACTGTACTCGCGTGTAAAAACAAACACTCAATATCAAGGTGTGCAGTTCACGGACTAAATAACTAACAGATGACCTACTGAATCGCAGTTCTCACACACACACACACAAACACACATACATAAACATACATGAAAGAAGTTTAATATCTTGTTTAACTTTGTTTGACCATTTTTGTGTTAGCCTGTTGGAATGATGTAAAATATGTCACTGTTTTAATATGTTATATTACTGACAGACGCTGCATGACTGACCTTGGTGAGTGACAACATGCCACCCTTCCTCCATCGTGTCTCCAGCCTTGACATCTTCGGGGGTCTCCTCCTCTCTTCCAAAAAGCATATGCGCGATTGTTCTGAACATATCTGTTGTAGTTGCTCTTCTTTGTTCTGCACGGTGCTCGGGTGTTACAATGCTCTTCAGCTGCTGTGGGCAAGAGAAAAAATCAAAAAGAATAAAATATCATTACTTCCTGATTTAATTCAACACAGCCCTTGATCCCCCCCCCCCCTTACTGTTTGGGAGTGGGTGATGCCATGAGATCCCATATTACTTTTAACATATTCAAGCAGTCTCAGGTCAGCTGACTGGGATGCCCAATGAAATGTTTAGTAGTTTGCTGGTTTGAATAAGAATGCCCACTCCCCAAGAATTTCATTGTTAGTGACCATCTGTTTCTAGATACATGGGGGAGGGGCTCTTTTCATCAAACATCTGACCAGTGGGAAGCTACGGCACTTAATTCATAAAGATTTATCTCTTATTTTTGTATAAATGCATCAAAATTAAAACACTGCAGATATTATATCATTGAATCATATTTTCATCTCTTCTCGTTGCCTGAATTCATTATCAGATGCATTTGTTGTATATTGTTTCATGTCTTTTGCTCACTCGGCGTCCTCATTTACAATACCAGAAGATTATATCGTATCAAATCAAAAGACCTTAGACGGCCAGCAGTGCCTATCAGTCCAACGCAATAACAAGCGAACGAAATGTAGCTTTATGACAACAATTCAAATGTAGGTTATCTATTTCCCGTCAACGTTAGCAGCCTGTGAGAGCAGCTCTGCAGCGACCTTACCTGCGCTTTCTCAGTTTGACTCGAAGATCATTATGGAGTTTCAGCTGGGTACATATATTCAAAATAAGCCTATAAATGCTACAACGCACCTCAATGCGACTGTTGTTTTGGATTTCAAATATTCAACCGATAGCTCAATAACAGACCCGCCCATATCCCCGCCCACCAGGAGCAGATCACCAATCAGAGGCCAGGAGGGAGCTTGTCGTTTTGATTTGAGTTTAGTCAAAGATGAAACATTTTTGTTAAGATAATTCCCCTCATTTAAAATAATAATAATAATAATAATAATTTTTTAATGTAACGTTTACGTTTGTTGTTCGGTCTATTCAGCTTTGTAAATCACTTCTATACAAATTACACCAACGTAACCTTTTGTATTTTGCTGCATGACTAAATAAAGGGAGAGATTTTTAGTCGATATTGTGAAGTAATAACACTAAAATTTGACCTTTTGCGGCAAAAAAACATGTTTTGCACGGGAATAAGGTATTTTTTTTCATAAGCGGAAAGAACTGGACAAATATTGGTGTTATGTCTCCACCTATTGGTTTGCTAAAATGATAAGGGAGGTTAACGCATCTTAACATCCCTTGCTATTGTTCCATATTACTGGATGTTTCATTAAATAAATAGGCCTAAATGAATAAGTATTTAACGTTCAATAACCTATTTCAATAGCAGTTGAATATTAACACGTGTACGAAAAATACTGTATCTTTTGTGAACGTGTCTAAGTCTGAAATTTAACTAGATCCTATACTAAAGCTGAACGCCAATCAAAGCGCACAGCCTATGGCACAGAGCTTTTTTGAAAAACTAAGAATCCATGCTCACTTTTATATGTGTGTGCTGCTTCACAGTAGGACCTTGTGGACATCCATGATCGGCTCATTGTCCGTGATGTGAAGGACAAACACGTGCGTGAAATTTACGCAAAAAATCACTGTATGGATGTATGCTTAAATCTGTCAGGTATATTCAATTTCAGTGTTCTTTTTATTTTATTTTCAAAATCAGAAGACTGTGATTTACTCCAGGATTTCTACCTACCAGTAGGACAAACTGATTATTACTACATGGTTTATCATCTGTGTCATTCATGAATCTGTTGTTTTGTGTTATTGTGTGTTATGTTCTCAGTAATTATCTTATTTTTAAATCGTGGATTACTATATCACGTTTGCTGTTCAAACGTGCACAACCTTCTTCTTAGTTTGTTTAAAGCTATTTCACGGGTGACATGACTTGGACGCAAGAAGACCGCTTTGACAGCAAAGTGGTTTCACATGGCGTGAATGGTCATATAGTTTTACTTCCTTTCTTCCAGGAGATGGTGCCGTTACTCTGCTGACGTTGATCTACGGTCCATAAATTGATAAACTGGCATATAGCTTATTCTATATCAAGCTGCACCTTTCTTAAAATGGAAAGTCCGATGACACTTTAAACCAAGTCAAGATGCCGTTTCACAATAGCAGCCAGTGTGTTTTTAAATCAGCATATGGTTATTCTCATTCTTTCATCTGCTTGGAATTATTGTTGCGGTGTTATTATTACGTATATATGGGGTCAGATGTTTATATCCTTCCGTATCTATAATTATATGAGCTTAATAGAGGGCAAATTGTCATCACACCTCCAAGAATCTGCATTATTGCACCACAGAGAGCCACAGTCACCCAAACTGCCATTTACATGCATGTCAATAAAACAATTCGCTATGGTTCCTTCACCTTTTCTCGTCTGCCGCTCAGCGCCGCTGGATTCCTGTGGAAAGGCTGTGAGGCTCATGTTTTTGTTGTCGTAAAGTGTGTTGAGCGTGAAAGCTTCTTTCTGAGCACTTGAGCGGCGATATGTGAGGTGGGAAGGTGGGGAGGGCCCTCGGGGTGAGCACACCCCTACTTGCCTGTGTCAGAGTATTTCAGAACAGAGGCCAGTATTTAGAGACTCTTCATGAAAGCTGTACATATGACTTTTTGCTGAAGTTCCACTTTAACTTTTGGGGCTGTTGGAGGACTTTTTCTCCCCTGTTTCCCACGGATCCGCAGAGCAAGATTATAAACGACTTTTTCGACTTCTAGAAACTGCGCCGTGACCACAGGATACTTTAACGCACAGTTGCTACACCCTCAAAGAAGGACAATGCCTCGATCTTTCTTGGTCAAGAAATACTTTGCTAAGCAAAAGCCAAACTACAGTGAACTGGAATGCCAGAACAGTGAGTTACGAAGTTGTTTATCCCTTCAATGAATTATGAAAGCATCCTTACATAAGCGTCGCAAATGAGGCATGAAATTGTCCCTTTTTCTAACTGTAGAAGTAAAGTTCAAGTCGAATGTAAGAACATTTTCTAAATGTGTTCTGTCTGGTCCGACTACAAACCAGTCTATTCCCCGTTCAAGTTGGGACCCGTTAGATGCACTTTACCCCCCTTCCTGCACCCAGACAGAGCTCCATTCATGTTACAAGCCCTTGTGAATACGTGGGAGGAAGCGGCCACAGAGCCTTCCCATGGCTCTAACTTTATTCTCAGTAAATCATGAGGAAAAGGGAAAAAAAAACCGAGAAGAATGCAGAACCTAAATCAGTCAGGAAGAGAATTCATGCAGTCCACGAGAATAGATAAAATTGTTTTTAGATTTCAGTAATGCATTTACAAGCTTAATATTTAACTTTTGTAAGCTTTCTAACACTGGCTGTGAAATCATCCTCTTTCCTTAACAGACACTTATTTGGAGAATTATACTCTTGCTGATCTCTCATCAGTCAACACCACTGCCACCTGCTTCACCACAGGTTTGGTGTGGGATCTGAGTGTTCTTCCCACCCTTTACCTACCAGCCTCCCAAACAGAACCCTCTGCCAACACAGGGCCCCTGGACCTCAGCTCCCCATCCAGCCTCAGCAGCAATGCCAGCAGCAGTGGAGAGGAAGATGAGGGGCGCACCTCAGACCCCCCTAGTCCTGAACCCGTGCACACGTATGGCCCTCGCCAGCGGATGAAATGCACAGGAGTCATGGCTCATATCAGTCCCCCAGAGGAGGAAGAAGAGAGAGAGACCCCTGCCACAGCTGCCAGGCCAGCTTTCCTCTGCAAACACTGCCCCAAAGAGTACACCAGCTTGGGGGCTCTAAAGATGCATATCCGCTCACACACTTTGCCCTGCGTTTGCACCACCTGCGGGAAGGCTTTCTCCAGGCCGTGGCTGCTGCGCGGTCACATCCGCACACATACAGGTAAGACCCATTTTCACACGTATTGTGCAACACTGTATGGTATCTGGCAACTCTCCAATGGATTGTTGACACATGAATGAAGAAATCTGTGTTACTGAAAATTTGTAGCTCTGCGTATGAGTTGACATCATTGTTAGTCAGCAGCAGGTCACTCCCTTATCATTCAGACTGTGTATGAGGCAGCAGGATATCCATGACAATCAATGTGATGAGCTTAACACTCAATCAGCAGACATTATCACACAGGGAAGCCCTCTGTAGACCTTGCACTCATTGATTACACATTGTGTTTAATGTCTCGGCAACAATGACTCGTCTGCTAATTATCTTACCACTGCTGTTGGTTATCACGCAGAATGGAGGGACAAAAGGTTTAAGGAAAGCCTGAGGGCTCCCTGCTATCACTGAGCACTTAGTACCTGCAGCAACTTGTTAGCGTAATCTCATTTGGCCCTGATTAAATCATGCTAATTCAGTCAGTCTCTGACCCCACCGGTCTGCCATGTGATTCTTTATTATCTTCACAATGTGACTGCTGTGTGTGAGGTGTTAGTGGAAAGCTCTTGTGAACTCAGTGATGCTCGAGTTGTGTCCCTGTATGGGATTTTTACTCACATCTAGAGGGAAGTTCCAGTGAAGTCATAAGTTTCCAAACTTTTCCCTGCAGGTGAGCGCCCATTTTCCTGCCCCCACTGCAACCGGGCCTTCGCCGACCGCTCCAATCTACGGGCTCATCTGCAGACCCACGCCGAGGTGAAGAAGTACCAGTGTAGCGTGTGCTCTCGCACCTTCAGCCGCATGTCACTGCTGCAGAAACACAGCTCCTCGGGGTGCTGCTCCACTTCGGTGTGAGACGGCCTGAAGGGAGGCAGAGGGGACCCACTCAGAGCTCAGGAGGGCTTGCAGCCATGGAGAAGAGGTTTTCACAAGCCCGGTTGCCCTGTTGAGGACCTATAAGGCCACAAAGAGCATGAAATGGCCTGCTTTATGAGACCTGGATGGAATTAAACCTCATTATGGATCTGACTTTACAAGCCTCTTTTTCACCATTAAAAAAACAGCTGACAAGCTGATTTTTTTTTCTTTTTAAATATAGTCCAAGGTCTTGAGGCTGGACCAAATCTGAACTGCACTATGCAGACACTCACTTGATATCAGCTCCTATGTTGCTATTGTGCCCATTCCAAACACCAAATATGTAGTGAACTCATTGGGTTAAGAGGTGTTCTTTCCCGTCTCTGTCCCGGTGCCGGTCAGCTCAGGATCATGGCCGAGACACAGCTGCTCAGAGGTAGGGGTGCGTGGGTGGAGTAAATCTCTTAGCGTGTCTCAAAACACACACACACACACAGACACACAATTGAGTGCACACACAGCTGTCCTCGGTACTGTGGTGTAGATAGACGAGGTGCTAACAGGTGCTACAGCCCTGACCTTCGCTGGTTGATAGCAGGTGACTTCCACTGCCCTTGGTTTGCTTAAGAAAAAAGAGGAAGCATGTCATCACAAAAGAATGGCACCAGTTAGTGTTTTCTTCACCAGTTGGGGGATCATTTTAAGCCTCTATTTTGGCTACATCCAAACCTTCTCTTTAATCTGATGTGTTTAGGAGATAGGAAAAGCCTTCCGTCTGTTATTTTCCAAAGGAGTTTCACTGTGCAGCTCTGCCATGCATTCTAGGTTACCACAGTGTTAATAATGTCAGCCAAAGCCATACAACTCAAATAAATACGTGCCTTGAAATTATATTATTTTTGAAACCAAAATGTGCCTTGTGTGTTTACCTCATTTAGTAGTCATGGTTTTAAGAAATGATTGCAGTATTAGTAGAAATTAGTTCTATAAAGTTTTAAAATGCAAAAAGGCTGGGACCAAAGAATTTTGTAGTTTACAGCATGGAGACGTGCTTGCCTATGATGTAATGAGGACCCTGTAAATGGACAATGCAAAGATGAATTTTTTAAAAACTTTCCTGAACATTTTATGGCAGTGTTTAATAGTGCAATGTGCAAGTGATGCGTTATGTCATATTTTTGTGCTATGCTTGTGTGTTCAATTCCTATTCCCTGTATTTCGCAGCTGATATCCTTTCATTCAATAAAGTAATTTATGTTTATTAAAACCTGCAAACCGGCTGTTTTATCTCCGCTTCGATGCGACGAAACGAGCGCGGCTGAGAAGTGTTGGTTCATGGAAGTCTGTTTGATCATTAACTGGGAAATTTCTGCTCAGCGCCTTGCAATTAGTGAGCGAAATGACCGGGATGTTGAAACTGAACTGCAGATGTGCAGGTGAACACACTGTGCTGATGATGGATGGAAACAACTGAATGCACCTGCTTCCAGTTTGCACCTGCCATTTACTTATCGTTCGTCACTGTGCAAACATTACTGGATATGTGAGTGTACAGTTAAAAGAACTCAAACAAAAAAACTTCTCTTTCCCCCTTCTGTCCAGCCCAAGCTTGAAGATTTAATTCACATGTGCTCACCTACCTTTTTTAAAATGATCATATAGGGGATTTCTTATTACTACTTGATTGCAGTGTAAATATGTTGTTCCCTCTCTGGGGAGAGAATTACATTCTCCTCTTCCTCTGCCTAGAGAGTGAGTCAGAAACTGTTTAGCTTTAGTTCCCATGTCTCTCGTGCTCACAGTCAGTAAGTCAGGCCACTAGTCAAGCCAGCAGTCAGTCAGTTAGTTGGAGTTGGTGTGCGTGGGCTGAGCCAGCTGGGCCAACAGAGTGAGGTAAGGTGTTCCACGGCAAAGTTCCCTATTTCCTTTTGAGTCAGCTACCAGCCAGGATGCCTTCTGCAGCATGTAATGGTGACTCACCTCACACAATCCTCAAATGAGATTGCTTATGCAAATTCTTAAACATCTGTGGACAAACACCAACAACCTCCAACATGGAAATAATATGAGGATTTCATTCGAGAATGTGGCTGATTGTGGCTCCTTTTGCCCTCATGTTCTCGTGTGTCTTAGTTATTGTGCTCTTGGATAAAAGCACTATTAAAAGATCAGCTGTTGGATGTTAGCTCAAACTATTTTGATGTCAGCTGGTATGTCCCGAGGTCAGGGTGTTAGCTCTGGCAGCAGACACAGTTGAAACGAGTCCTCAAATTAAACATCAGGTTTGCTCTTGATTGGCTTTTCCTGATGATTTTAATCTCTGTCATATTTCTCATCATCTAAGATTTATAGGATACTGCAGCGATATATGATATGTGTGTTCAGAAAAAGCAAAGGCCTTTCTAGTTTTATTTATTTATTTATTTTTGTGCTAAATGTTTTGAACCTTGGACAAATCTGGCTTTCCTCTATCCTTTATAACTAGGTCAGAGTTTTCCCAGATAGTGCGAAGCCTTATACATTTCCTGTAAAAACACAGGCACATTTCAATTCATTGCTGCATCACAGGTTTTTGTACTTCTTTCTGCCTTTTTATAGAGAATTAAAAACACAACATGCTCCCCTTCCCTTGTTCCTCGGGGGAGAGTGGAGGCCTGGATCTGAAATCTGAGAACGTTTTCCTGCTGTGTGCTTTACAGTGCCAGAGCACTCACTGTAATTTACCAAAAGTGGCTGCTATTTATGCCATAAAGCATGTGTTTAACATTCCTGAACCCCACTGTGTTTGTGTATTCCTCGCTCACTCGCTTGCGCTCTCCCACTCACTCTCTGCCTGCCTCTACTGCTGTATGTCTATTTATGTGAGTGTGTGTGTGTGTGCGAGTAGTAAGTGGAAATGGTCCCTACAGAGCAGCAGCCCTTTCCCTCTTCACAGGAGGATCATCTCTCCCCCTCTGAGACAAGGCGGACAGGAAGTGGGAGTTTACATTGGCCTACTTTACCCAAAAAAGCAGCCCTGGGTCGAAAAGCTAAAGTGCTCATGTGGTGTTTTTTTTTTCTTTTTCTTTTTTGGCTGCTGCAGTTTGCCAGTGCCAGCGCTGTGTCCCATCCCCCCCATCAGCTGTCCCACCCATGGTTGCTCTCGCAGCCAACTTTTTGGGGTGGAGTTGGGTGGCCAGGAACTAACGAGCGGCCTTCAGTGCAGCAGCAGTAAGGGCTCATGGTCTGGGAGACAGGAAGGAGCTGTCAGCATCTCATAAACAGGACTCATCTTGCACTCATGACACACAAGACCTGGAGAGAAGTCTCCCAGGAAGAGGCCTTCAGAGACCCACTTTAGCTTCAGACTGTTGCTTAGTCTGATGCTTACTGCCCCTCTGGATAAGCCATAACACTGATACCGAATATACATAGCTAGCATGTCACACTTGAGATGTTACAGTCACTTGACAGTAGGACGAGTATCACCAGTGGACAAGTCCAAATAAAGTGTTGTAAAGCTGTGATTTAGGCAGCCATCAACTGATTTGAGATTCACACGGGAAAAGGAAGTCACATGAAAACATAAGTGTTTCCAGTCCGTCTGTTTAGGGGTTTGTGGTGTATTATGGTAGAAAATACAGTAGAGTATTCTTTCATTGTTACACTCGAGTTTAATATAAAATGTCAGTATTGGTCACCGTTGGCCTGGCCACTCCACTTTGAGACCCCAGGTGTGAAAGATAACCTCATTACTGGTGTGTCTGTGGGAATGGGAACAAAGCGACACTCGTTCTTCTACTCTTAAGAATAAAACAACTGCTCAGTTTTGCTAGGTATACTCCCCCAAAACCTCTCACCTCACGTGTTACTCTCTCAGCTTCCTCCAGCAAAATTAGCACCTCTCGGTGTCTATCACCTTGCTTAAAGAGCACTTTATTGCTCTTGAATCTTAACGTTGCCTAACATTTGGTGGGAGTTTTTTTCCTGTCTCCCTCAGAGGTCTCCTTGGAGTTCTGTTGTCTCACTCTTAATACAATCAGAGTTTGGACAAGTGATGCAAATGTCAGAATGCAAAGCTAATTCCTCTCCGCTGAGCTGCAAACAGGCCAGAGACTGGTCTGGTAAATAAGAAGGCCAACAGCGGTAACACCACAAATATGCTTAATGATGGATTTGATCAGGCTGCGGAGTTGCCCCAAGGCTGGATTGGAGAAGTGGTTGGGTGGGTTGGAGGATGGGGGTAGGGGGTGCATATTAAAGAGTAATGAATCACACACTCAGTCACAGGGTCGCCGGCTATGAATGTGCTCTCTGTTGGTTTTCCTGGAGCCTGGAGTTTACTAACTGATGACGCAGGCTGGACTTGATCAGAGACATGTGTTGCTGCAGATTCGATGCCAGTGAGAAGCATAGCGAGAAAGAGGGGAGAAGGGGGAGAGGTAGAAAGATGGACGGCGCCTGAGCTCTTTGCCTTGCCTCCATGTGTCCTTCTGGGTACTGGCTTGCACTGTGGCTGATGGGGTCGGAGGGGAGATGGAGGGAGAAAATAGACCTCAGTTATACATTGGAACAGGAAGCCAGAGATTCTCTGAGAGTATCCTGACCTAGATTTTAGTTAAAAAGAAAAAATCATTACTCCCAAATTCCTGTGTGACATCTCAGCAAGCCATGGAGAAGCATGCCTACTTGACACAAGAGCAGCGAAAGCAGAGCTTCCTCTGCCCTAAAATGAAAAATAAAACCAGGTCTCACAATTAAACAAGGACAAGTCTACAGCGTAGGCTGTATAGAAAAGATAGATGCCTGTGACGTCACCCATTGGTTTGTGGACAACCACTTTGAAGCTGGGACTTCAGTTTTTTGAAGAGAGCAATGAGTGCTAAATTATTACTTCTTGAATTGTCTGTTAGTACAAATAACCACAAGGAAAGCTATAGTAATTCCATCAAAAAACATAGTCAGTATTTCCAGTAAAATGACTCGAACCAGCTGCAGGGAAGCTTAGCAAAGAGCTAGCAGGGCTAACACCTGTCCTGGCATCCACCTGTTATTCAAAGCAACCACACCCCTATCAATAAATAGGCTGAGGTTGCTACTGGGCCAACAGCCAGCTCGAGTCTCTGAGAGACTGCTACTATCATAGTGGTGCTTCAACCTTAAAGTTAACATTAACATGCTATCTTGTCCATATGTAGGAAAGCTAACTTTACTTGCTAGCATGGAACTCCAAGTACGCTACATAGTTCTTTTTCCTTGTTTTGTAATTTTGGCATAGCGATCAACAAGGTGAGGATTGTCCAGACTTATAAGCATTTTCCAGAGGGAAAATGCAGAAGTGCAGATACTGCCCATTGTGACTCTTTTCTAAAACTGTAGAAATTATCACTAACTGTTAGGGTCATACTTAATAACCCTCTCCACCTGCCAGAGGAGGAAATATCACCTGTTTGCTACAGGAGAATGCACCTGAGCATACTTTCCCAGAAAAAGTTCAAGACGACGTTGAGCTGTTGCCTGAGGCCTTAAAAGAGTATTATGAAAGAGGTAATGTAGATTTGTGCCCACATGTTGGAACATGTCACTGTGTAACCGTGTGTAAACAGAATCTGGCGGTGTGCTGGGAAACAGATTGCCTCCCCGCTTGCTTCTAACTTTTCAAGATTTTGATTTGTTGAGCTTAGAAAGCTCTGTGTGAAAGTGAGATATGCTTACCCGGGCATGCCAGCTCATGCCGTGTCTAAATGTGTTGTACACTTGAATGTCACTATCTGGAGGAAAGCTGCTAATTGAGTCATGATAGTGTCTGTGGCATGTCATTTCCCATGAACAGCCTCATAAACCACACCAGCATGAGAAACAGACCTGTTTGGAGCAAGAATGGGAGTTTGGTTTGTCACTGCTGAAGTGGAAGATGTCCAAGGTTTCCCATTTGTTCAAGACGGAGATCAAAGAAAGTCAAAGCCAGAGGCATTGCACCCTGGGAACAGATGCGTGGCATCCAAACACTTCCCTGAGACAGTAAACAGCCACGATGTTGCTCGTGTGCGCACACACTCACGCAGAGATTACGTGCAACAGCTGTCATATTGTCATCGATCATTCCTCAATTCCACCTCTCAGGCATCTTCAGATAAACACACGCAGACATAGGTGAGCACAGGCAGACACACACACACACTGAGAACTTGTCTGCTGCGTGGGAGGCCTATGCAGCAGCTGTTTATGATGGAAAACACCCGACACTCCCACCGACACCCCACAGACTGTCCTGTCATTGTGACATACCGAGGGCTGCTGAATCCCCAAAGGCTGTGAGGCTTCAGACCAGGACAAGAACGATCTATTCATCAGCAGTCCAGCTTTCAAACAACTCCACCAACCACACAGAGGAGCGGTTGATTCTGCACAGTTGGTTCCCAAACAATTGATACACACAGGCCAATAAGCAAGCACTCGCTCAATCCCAAATCTATGCACGCACAGAAACACACGCACACAGCACTGCACATGCTGAAGCCATTATCCTGTTGCTTGTTAAGTCATTACTCTATAGCTTGTTATTTTCTCAAGCAAGAGAAAGCAATCTATCCACAAAGGAGCGCTGAGAGATTTGCCACCCGACTGAGTCCTGGGATATGGGAAGTTACCCTGAAATTTGAGGAATGTGGTGAGGTTTGAAATCTAAGGAATACAGAAAATGATCATCTACTGGAACAGTGAAGCTTCTTTCCTGGAGTCTCCAATTCAGAGCTGCAGCCAAGACTGTGAGAGATGTCCACAGGGAGGGAGTATTATAGACATTACTGATGACAGCGCAGAAAAGTTTCAGTCCACCAATGGGAAGAGGGGGAACTGACATAGTCTGAGAGCTTTGACTTATTCACGGTGGATCTCAGACATCTGGTTTCCATTTCCCTCCTCTCCCAAGACAGTGAATGCTGGCAGCGGGGCTTTTCAATGAAATCGTCTATTCGACTTCCTGTGCTATCAGTTTAGCATACGTGTGCGTGTGTGTGCCACAAAGAGCAATGAAAGCAACGCTCAACACATAGACAGTTATTAAAGTGAACTGCGCTGCTTTCTTCCAGCGTTTATTTTTAGCTTCGCAGCTCCGAGCCCTGACGCCACCCTCAAGGTTTATTGGCACTCTGTGAGCAGCCATTTTCACAGCATCCTCTCCACAGCAGGAAAACCTGTGAGCCAGCACACTCTCACCACATTGCTAATGAGTGACACATGCCCCCCAATCCTTTTCCAAACTCTGCTGCTGACACTTCCAGATCAAAGCCCTCCAAGAGAAGTTTCACACCCAGACCCCCTCCCCGCCCACCATCCACCTACTCTTTGACACAGAAGCGACATGTCTGAGGGCGGCCAAATGGTGACGCACCTGTCCCTTCTACATTCAACACGGACAGCAGTGTAGCAGTCTTCACTTTCGATGTGTATTCCAGCTGTGGATAATACGAGATCAGATATCACTGCGCAGATATGGTGCATGTCAGTGGGAGACATGAGTGAGACACTCAGTGCTGTGATGAAAAATATTCATCTGCACCGTGGCCTGTGGGTGGAGAGATTAAAGAGAGGAAATGGAATTTTAAAAAAAAACAGATTGCGAAAGTCTGGATCAACACTGAATCTCTCGCCCCATGAATCTTGAGGTCCTTTTCATTAATCTAACCACTTCGCCCATCCACCATCTCAAGCTGAAATACTGTCCGAGCCATATAGCCGTAGGGCGTCGAGAACAGAGCAGGCAAGGGGAAGGGGGGCCAGGGCAAAGGCAGGAAATCCCAATGCAGCATGAACTATTTTCCTCCATAGTTCCACCAGAACAGCTCTTTGTACCACAACCACCCCCACGTCACAAACTCCAACGCCCCCACCCTCTATTGGGCCTCTGTCTCTGACAGCCATCCACTGCTGTTCTATGAGGCAACCGCACCGCCACCACCACTGTGAAAGAAACAATCCAAAATCCATACACACACATGCAGTTCACTTGTGGGCCGTTACTCAGCAGTGCTGGGGGTTGACGAGCAAGGATCAAAAAGCTCGGGGTTCCCCTCCAACTCAGTCCAAAGTCCCTCTGTGGTTAGACCGTAGACAGAGAGGCACCTTACTTTACACAGAGCCCCCAAATTCCAAAAACACACAAGTACAGAGAAGAAGACGAAGCATAAAACTGCACTCAATCTGCTTCCTTTCTCGCAATGCGAATTCGGCAGAGGCTAGACTGATCTGTGGCAAACGGACCCCTTTTCTTTCTCGTTCTTCTCGTCAAGCATTCTTTCCTTGGCAACAATTCTCCATCTCCTAACAGTATCACTTGATCGCCGAGAACACACATGGTCTTCATGTGACTCCAATGAAGAGATGGCTCTGCGGAGGCATAAGGCAACAAAACTGAGTTCTGTCTTGGGCTCATTTCACAGTGACACACATTCCACTTCATTAGGACTGAGCAGCTAGAGGAATGAGAGAAATTCAGGTCAGTGACACTGGTGGAGAAATATCCGTGTTAAAGTTTTAGCTACAAGACACACACTGAATAACGTGTTCCCACATTGCAACATCAAATCCAGACACGGTGCTGATTTGTTTCAGAGCAAGAACCGGGCCTGTGATTGACTTGGATTTATTTTATGCACCAGTGAGACCCCATGCAAAGAGGGAGAGGCCTCCAGAGAAAAAAATCCCAAAACCAAGGGTCTTTTTTTTCCTAAGACAAACTCAAGGCTGTAGAAGAGGCAAGTGTGAGTATATGGTGGGTGGGAGTAAGCAAGGCACCTTGGAACAGCTGGTCTGAATTATCCGTGGGGTCGGGTAGGGGGAGGTGGAGGGGAGGCGTAGAGACTCCTGGCGCCAGGATCGGGCCAGCAGGTCAGGGAGGATGACGATTACCAAAATACTAGCAGGCAGCCGTAGCCTTGCGAAAAAACAGGGGGTGTTCCTGGCTCACATCGCTCACAGCTACAGGATGGGCAGGCGAGTGGACGAACATGGAGGCAGGCTCTGTGTGTGAGAGAGGGACGCTCCTACTTCCACTTCCTATGAGATAGCCACTTCCTGTCATTGAGAAACACAGAGAAACACCATGTTAATGACTATAAGGTGAAACGACCTTTAGTTTGTGATGGAGTCCAACTTAGATGTTGTGACAAACAAAAGTTTAGAAAGCTCTCTTGCATGAAACAGAACTGTGTGTGTGTGTGTGTGTGTGTGTGTGTGTGTGTGTGTGTGTGTGTGTGTGTGTGTGTTTCCTTTAGTATACCAGAAACCAGCTGCCTGCAAGGTGCAGCTCACTCATAAGGTTCCTTTTGTGTTTCCTCTCAGGCTGAGCTGACCACATGTGACCGGATTCAAAACAGATTGTATTTATCGCACGGCGCCCTCTGCTGGTGAAAGTCTAACGCTACATCGACAGGCGACGTTTATCGTGTCTGTGTGATCATGATTATTTGTGTCAAGATCTACAGATATAATTACCTCGCCTCTTGCACTGCTGCTCTAACACACTGAAATAAAGAATGATCTCATTGTTTATGATATTTCTTTGTATGACCTCGCTGTAGGGACAATGACAATAAAG
The DNA here is from genome assembly GCF_965226115.1 of Aulonocara stuartgranti. Classification (NCBI taxonomy): domain Eukaryota; kingdom Metazoa; phylum Chordata; class Actinopteri; order Cichliformes; family Cichlidae; genus Aulonocara; species Aulonocara stuartgranti. The sequence goes on along the minus strand of NC_138943.1, from coordinate 30,706,969 downwards.
GTCTATTCTTCTATTTTGTAGATCATACATATATATATAATTGAATTACAGAAAATGACTAATGAATTCTGATAAAAACGTTTTAGGGGTGTAGTGTTGGGTAGTGTTAACAATCTATTAAAATTTGGCTTACATCAACCAAGGTCTTCAAAGTCAGCTTAATGATTTATTGATCAAAGATTGGCAGAAATCCTTATAACTTAGAAACTATGATTATTATGAAGTGTGGTGTGTATTGTTAACATAGAGAAAGCACCGTATAAAGATCATGTCATATTTGACACGATTATCAAAAGGTCAAAGTGACAATGATGCTATATGGAACTATATAGAAAAAGTTTTAACTGTTTCCTACTGCCATTGTTCGTGCTGACATCATATAGGGAATGATATAAGGGGATTCTACATATCAGGTGACTTTTTTCAAGGTCAAAAAGGGTCTACCATTTATAAAATGACATCTTTGTGCGCTTTTATTTGCATTGGCAACATTTAGGAAATGATAGCTGTATATGTGGATTCTAAATATGACTTTATAGTTTGTATCCAAATGTCACATTTGACCTCTGACCTCATTTTTACATTTCACATCTGGTTTCTTTCAAGTTGACCCCAAACTGTGTTATATCTTTAAAGAAAGTATTGTCAAGTGAAAGAGAATGAGCTTCTATTTTATTGTTGTTTGTTTGTAAAACTGCTCAGAAAAAATGCTGAATGTTCTTGTAAAATGACAAAAAATACTGCTGTATGTGAGTTCTTAGCATATTTCTCAGCATTTTTAAGAAATCTTATTAATATTATTATATTTGTAAATTTGCCTGATCTCAATGAGTCAGTGAATCTCACATTTGCTTCCAGGCAAAGCTGGATTTGCGAACAACCAGATCATTTTAAGGGCTAATTAAAGTAGCTCACTTTTTATCTTCACCTTTTTTTCTTTTTTAAAAAATAAACATCATCTGGAGAGATGCTTTAACTTCAAAGCCAGCACTCTGCATTCAGGATGATCGCATTCAAAGCACATTTTAAGATTTGTTTGGACAGAACGATCAAACAAGTGGTGCTTGTTTAGCTAAGAAATCAGTTCAGCTTTTCTTTCAACATGGAGGCATAAGTCGCCTATCTCCAAAATCACTTTGTCTAACTTTGAAATGAAAGTTAGGGACTGCAGAGAGCTGTGATTAATGCTTTGTGGCAGCAGAGGGTAGCATTGATCACAATTACATCAGCTTACACCAAAAGGGCAAATATCTCTCGCATTTGCAGTCGTCTTGCAGCTGATTCAGAGCTGACACGGAGGCCTGTAACTCCCCCTGTGTAGGAAGTATTCTCTTCTTTCTGCAGAGGCTGTGATTTGTTTACAGATTCCAATTTTCCGCCACCTCCGAGTGGCAGTCAGCCACAGTTAAGAAGACTCCTCCTGAGACTCCAACCTCCGATGTTCACACTATTCTGGTACTGCCAATTAGGAGATGAAAACAGACCACTGACACACTGTCATATTGTGAGAGAAGAGGAAGACTGAGACACATACACAGTGCCAGCTGTCCGAGTGTCTGGCCTGTTGCCGGGATGTAGCACTTCTCCGAATGCCAGGCCAATCCTTCCGTTACATCTCGGCGAGCGAAGGAGGAGAACCAAGCTTTCCCTCAGGACTCTCTTCACCTGCTCAAACTTCTTGCTGCTCAACATCTTGCGGCCACACATACCTCAGACTAGCTGTGAAATGTTGGCAGGATCTGTTAAACGCCCAGGGAGGAATCTTTAGGTGGGACAAGGGTTGATGCCATCTGCAGCCGCTGAAAAACTAGAAGCAAGCAATGAATCCCAAACACAGGGGAAGTCAAAACCTTTTTTAAAGTCACTTGAAGACTGGATCTTATTAGTGTTTGGAGAGGAAATGACAGGAGGCTGATCACTTTACTGTAAATGTGGTTTACTTCACAGAATAGGAGAAGATGTTTGAATGGTTAAATTAAAAGGAAAAGGCCATGAAAATACACAAAGAAGACACCAGCTATGACACATTGAATTTAAATAAGAACTCAGAATCCTTTGATCTTGGTCAACATAAACCGTAACATTTTGGTCTGATTAGTTTATTTGAAATATGGGAAGAAGAAAAAAACATCTCGTTTAATGACAAAATATACCAGCATATATTCTATTGGGGCCTTAAAAGCAAGGATGCAGGGGAGTACTCGAGTACTCAAAAAACCCCAAAACATTTACATCTATGAGGACCACATGAATGAAAAAAAAGGATTTTTTTTTTTTTTACAGTGAGCAGAATAATGGAGTTTAATAGTAATAATAAACACAGTAATAAGAAGTGTCAAGTAAAGATAACTAGAAATATAAATTTGGTTGTGAAGTTTGTTACAGTTCAAAATAAACTAAAAGCTAAAACTAGGTGTGGGGGGAAAAAAACCATGTCAGTTGACTGAAATAAAAATATGAAATTTCAAATAAAATAAAAACTGTTAGAAGAAATAAAGTCAAATTTGGCAAGATAAACGTTGAGGCTAACACTGAAACTCATGAAAACGAAACATTTTCAAATAAGTAAATCTAAACTAAAATGAGGAAACTGATTCAAACTCAAAGAGAATTAAAAACTAAATTAAAAATCCAAAAAAGTCACAAGTTTGTTCGTGAGAAAAATCACTCAAACAGCCCTGAACTGAAGTCTGTGGGTTACTTCTACAACAGCTGGGATGGCGGTACAGTCATGTGAAGACAAGAGATTTCACAGGGGTCGTTGCATTAGTGTTACAAAAGTACTGCGTCAGTCAGAACAGGTAAAGTAGCAGCCAGGCGCTGCTAATCAAATGTACTTGATTAACTGATCATCAGCAAGTGTGAGCACTATAAAAGTAGCTGCTCTGAAGCTTTTAGGTTTGTGTTAACACAGTGCCACAGTCTACACAGGACTTCCCAGCAATTCACAGTGGAGTTCTCATAGAAGTGCTACATTTACTGTTAAAGTTTAAATTTAATGACAGTACAATTTAAAAAAATGAATGAGTACAGCTTGTTTGGAAGGGTTGCCAGGAGAAAGCCTCTCCTCTCTGAAAAAAGTAAAATAGCAGCACAGCACAAACAGACACAAAAAAAAAGATCTAGAACAATGTTGGACGGATGAGAGCAAAGTGGAAAAACAACATCTCCGCACAAACACCTCATACCGTCAGGCAGGGCTGGTGATTATTTTGGCTTGTTTTGCAGACACTGGACCTGTGCAGCCACGAGTCGCCCATGAGCTCCTCCCACCAAAGTATTCTAGAGTCAAATGTGAGGCCATCTGACTGACAGCTGCAGCTTGGCACAAGTTGACGATGACCCCAGGCACAGCAGCAGATCTACAACAGAATGGCTGAAAAAGAAAAGAATCGAGGTGTTGCAATGACCCAGTCGAAGCCGTGAATGAAATGCTGTGGCGGCAACGTAAGAGAGCTGTGCATTAATGATTGCCCGCAAACCTCAGCGACAGAAGTAACTTTGCAAAGAAGAGTAGGCCAAAATTCCTCCACAACAATTTGAGAGACTGATGAAGTCATATATTAGAAGCCATCACTGGTGTTAGTTCAGTTTATTGTTGCTAAAGGTGGTCTTACAAGCTGAAAAACTGGATGTTCCCATTGTCAAATGACTGTAGACTGTGGTAGCATATAAAGCATAAAGGAAGAAAAGAATTGTCTTTTTGGGCAAAGTCAGCAATTTTCTTTCTGTGTTACCACAGAAATTGAAGTAAATTTAGATCATTCTTCAGAATAACTGATTACAAAAACAGACTGAACACAGCTGCTCAGGCTGGCTTTACACTGCGTTTTTACCAAACCATTTCTGGGGGTTTTTGATGACAGAGAAACTATGACTGGTCAGGAAGGCCACAGCAGAGGTTCCTTTGCTTTCTTTGCAGACACAAGCTGCAGATCTACATTTTTAAGACGTCTTAAACCTGTAAAAATTCAGAATTGAGGTTTACAAGAAGTGTATAATAGGGATAAAGGGATCAGCAGCTTCTGATTTCATAATAACCCATTTATAGATGTATAAATGGCTTTCAGTAAAGCCTCCCCAAACCTCCACTTAAACAATGCAGATTTTGGTCAGCAAGCAGCATTTTTTCAAAGGGCTCAGTCATGAAACACCAGTTGTATTTCTGATTTTGCAGATGATGTTATGTGGAGGAAGTTTGTGTTTCCTTAGCCTTGAGCCAAGCGACCCGTGTCAGTTACCTTGAATTCTGCCTGGAAACAAAGTAGACTAACTGAACTCGATGGTGTAACGCATTTGCTGCTTGATTGGTTTCCACGGGCGACAGGTGAAATCTCACATGGCAGAGGTCCTGATGGTGTTTGTGTGGGTGACTGGATATTGGTGTATGGGCACGTGCACATACAGGAAACATACGGGGGGCTCGGAGCCTGAGTAAACTGTGAAAGAGCTGCCACGCGGCCTGCTGAAATGCCTTTCATTGTGACAGCAGTTCTGTCTAAACAGTTATGGTCAGAGGCCGAGCGCCGCCACCTGTATCCCTGGACGTCTTTAACGGACCCTCAGCAGGGCTGACAGTAAATTAAGGGAAGCTATGTCTACCCTGACAGCGAGATGCTGTAGGTCACTGACTGAAGGTCTTTCCAAGCAGCTAGACAGGTTTCCCTTCCAAGTCTATTTAAAGTCAAGCAGAGCAACTGAAGTCATGGCGCACTGTTTAGAAACAGTGATTTCATTGGAACCAAAATACAGGAGATCAAAAACATGGAGAGGGGCATCATCGTGTAACCTGATTTTTATATTTATTTTTTTCATGCATCCACGTTGCATTTTGCAGTGATTTATCGGGCCTAGTGATGCGGGTAAAGAAAATGAGCTGGACAAACTATAAAGTCCACTCAATATTTTTAAAAAACTGCTAACAGTTCACAGATGTACCGGTATTCATGTGTTTCCTTGTAAGTCAGTCATTTTCTGTAATTCAATTTGAACTTTGCTAAGCAAACAGCTTACAAACTGCGTGCTACACACAAACAGCTTTAGCTCGGTTTACTTTCCATCCTCAAACAGCAAACTAACTTCACCACAGTGGATTTGTTTTAGTGTGTTTAAACGAAGACTTGTGAGTGATATGTCTAACCGCATCCTTGTTAACCCTTTCTACCAACTTTATTAGACAGAGGGGGGGGGGGGGGGGGCTGCAGCGGGGCTGTCACTGAGATCCTGGAGTGCGTCAGATTGTCTGCGGGCCTCTGTTTGGATAAGGTTGTATTCCCATTGTTTCTGATGCCCCAGCTGGGCCGAGGTATGCCTCCATGCTCCTGAAATAGAAAGACAGCTGAGGGCTGCCATGCATACTGAGGGCAGGGTTGGCCGGGCCCACTGACCCGCACCACATCTTAGCACAATGAGAGACGGGGTATTGTCTGGAGCCAGAGAGTAATAGCTGAGGTATCAAACGCCCCAAATGGATTGCTAAAAGACTGATTAACTCCTCGGCGTGTTATTGTTGTCTGTGTATGGGTAAATGTACGGGTGGGCTGGAGTGGAACGGGTGTGGCGGAGTAATTGGGGGCTTTGGAGTGTGTTTCTGCCACGCGACTGCCCGTCTCCACTCCAATGAAGCGTCAGCTAAAGACCTGAGCCCGCACAGTTGCTGCAAGGTATTGTGGGCAAGCACGAGGCGATTACAGATATATCCACCAGCGATGAATGCTTTGATCCAAAATGAAACACAGCTTCACCCCCCAATTTTAGGTTGCTGCTACAAGTCAAAGCAGGGCTCTTCAAATCATACTTTTTATTTTGCCTTTTAAAACATTTTTTAGATCAATATGTTTGCTCTGAAGCGAGTAAACTGTGTTACTGTTTTCCCAGGAGAAAAAGAATAAATAAAAGAAGCCAGAAAGGAAAATTATAAAGAGTTCTTAGCTGAAAAAGGTGCGCAGAGGACTTTATGTAAAGATGCTGATAACCAGATTTCTGACACTGAATTTATCTCAAACTTCTTCATATTGCAGTAAAACAGCTTGAAAAGAAAATGATATTTCTTTTCTCAATGACAGACTGGGATTTGTGAATGTGAAAAGATACAAATGTATCATTTTTTGGCATTACTGTTTCTGGAGGAACATTCCCAATGCATAGAGCGAGAGGTGTGACCATGCAGTGCGTGATTAAACACTGCAGAGAATGACTGCAGTCATAATTCCCAATCTCCCTCCATCTCACTGCCTAAGCGTCCTGGCATTCGGTGCATGATGATCTAAAACAACTGTGACCGACCCCCAGATCAAGCCCTGATGCCCCAAATGTCAGCTCCTCGCATCACCAAACTGCCGGTGAGCCAACCCTCCCCAGGAGACGACTCTGTCCCCACACTTTTGGTGCTGAGCTCTACAGCTGGACGACTGCTCGGTTATTTTATACTGCAGGGTAACTTAAAGCTGCACAAATGTCTCATAATCAAAGCAGGAGTAATAATGGGCCTGGATGCAGTGGGGTGGGAGGTCTAAATGATTTTGAGGAACACTGGGGACGTAAGGAGAGCCGTTGCTCCGAGAAGTCAGCTGTTGCAGTGGGCTGCAGTATAGCGGTGCAGAGAGATGTCCTGGGCCCGACGCCGAAGCTGCAATCGCTTGTGTGTGTGTTTACATGCTGGAGTTTGTGCACTTATTTAAAGCCAGCAGCTCTGGGGACTTTGGGATTCATCTTCTCCTCGTGTGTTATCAGCACGCCAGCTTTTCAAACGGTGCACCAAAGTGACATGGTACATAAACCTGCCTCTGCTTCTCTGAAGAGACCCTCGTCCCAGAATAGCTCAGGCCCGCTCTATCTAACTGATGCCTAAGAAAGTTTGAGACATCACGGCAACACCTCTCAGTCTGCCACGGCAACAGATAGCGGCATCAACAAAGATGGCCGCCCCTCAAGTCAAGACATCTCATTACGAGTGGGTTTTCTCCTCCTCTCTGTCTCACTCTCTGAGTTGTTGTGGGGAAAGGGCACTCTCTTGTCATGTTACAAGACGGCCCACCGCTTTTCAGGGCTTTGTAAAAACAAACAAACAATAAACTGAAGAGAGTCTGTCAAGAGCAGATGACCATTTCTGGCTTATCTATAGAGCTTTTGCTGATTTTGACACAGCCAACAGTTAACAGTCGATCTCCCTATCAGGAATGCGGGACTCTGGCTTTGTCTATTCTGAGAAACTCTGGTCCCCCTTTCTCCTCCCCCCCCCATGCTGCTGCACTGTCACCCTGCTCTCATACCACACACCAACCTCTCCCTTTGCTCTGAAGGTCAGATCTGCTGGAGCAGGAGTGTGAGAGGCACAGTAGCTTATGACACAATTAACGGACACACAAAATTGCAGCATCTGCAAGTGATAATACAGCACACTGGGCTTTCAGTGGACAGGCATCATTCTTCTTTGCTTTTTTCCCTCTCAGAGGCTTGGTGTGGTAAATCCAAACATGTTGCTGGCATCAGCTCCGCAGAAAAAACAAACGATGAAAAAAGAAAAACATGAAGCTGTGACTCTTTTCAACACTTTTTGGGCATAAATCGAAACATTTATTGGTTTTAAATTCACATGAGGCTCTTTATTGTGAACCCTGCGCCATGTTTCTCTCTATTAATATAATGTTGGATATTTATAGTAACATGTTTAATGCCACACAGCTCCTGAAATAATCTCTTCTAAGGTTGCATCCTCTGTGGCCACACACAATAGCAAACATCCCTGGCAGCACTTGACAACAAAAACGCTGCACGACTATTACTTAGAGGCCAACGTGAGTTCACAGCATGAAAGTCACGCAAGAGGTTAAATGTAGGGTCAAACAAAAGTTAAGTAGATGAGAAGATGAATTATGAAGTCTTGGCTGTAACTTTGATTCTGTTTTAGTGTTGTTGTTTTTGTTTGTTTGTTTTCATCTCTGTCTCTCTGATTATTCCTGTTTTTGTTGTTGTCTTTTAAACATATTATTTCATGGTAGAGGTAATGATGCAATGCCCTTCAGAGTCTGCATAAAGGAAAATAATAACTCTCTCCCTCCAGGATGCTCCTAATGCAACTCTCTAACACTCCCTCGCTGTGTGTACAGTGCATAAAATAACTGGGATACAAAAATAGCCGGCTTGAGTTCAGAGCAATGACAAAAACGTAGCTTTCCTTTTGTGTCAATTGAGACAGCCGCCCCGCACCAATAGGAGTCGGAGGAGGTGGCATATGCTAATGAGGGACAAATGTCCACTGACCGTGACCTTGAGGAAAACAGTATAAAGGAGGGCACATCCCAGTAAGCAGTTATTTCGTTGTGCTCTTTCTGAGGTCAGTGGACAACTTTTTGCCTCTGTTTGGTAGGTTGAACTTTGCGCATTTTGCGCGCGGGGATTGTCTGCCTTTTTAAAGAGTCCCAATTTATTTTTTAAGAGTAAAATAATCTCGCTTGCCATTGCTTCGTCGGTTAACGGTCTTTACACTTCTGTAGTTTTCTTCTGATTTCTTAGTAGCGGATTTGCGCTCTTTGCGCACAGGCTGTTTTCGTTTCATCCCGTCGTGGAAACTGAAGTAACCACAGGCGCTTTGACATGTAATGAGCTACTGACCTTAATGCAAAGATTTGTCTTCTTATCAAAGAAATTCTTCAACTGGTGCCTCCAGTTTTCGGGGCCGGCGAGGAGCTGCCACCATGTCGCGCTTTGACGTGAAAGAGTTTGGAGAGGCTTCGCCGTTTTTACGCAAAACTGATCTGGAGCTGCTGGCGATGCAAACCACGGCTTTTGACGGTAGGCCTTTTAAGGAGACTTCAAAGGAACTAAACCTTAAAGCGCTTCACTTAAGAAATAGTCTTTTTAAAAAAGGAGAAATCTATCTGATGTTGTGCGATTAGGCCTTTTCATTTTAGTAACAAAGCTGTGTTTAATGTAATGTTTTTAAAGGGATAAAACAAACAGTTTTGAAACAACAACAACAACAAAAATGCGTAAACTATGTTTGGAATTTTAAAATTGAGATCATTGTGATCGCAACAAATGCATCCTAACATAACAGAACATATATTAGTTAGTTATTAGTTATTCATATTTAATTCAAAGTTTGATTTGAACTTTGCATTTACATTATATATATATATATATTGTTTGTTTGTTTGTTTAAATCTGCTTAACTAAATGTTTATTAACCAGTGTATGAATGTGAGAGTGAATGAATAGTGGTATTGTAAAGCGCTTTGGGTGCCTTGAAAAGCGCTATATAAATCCAATCCATTATTATTATTATTATTATTATTATTAAATTTTTTGAGATTTGTTTTTTTATTATCAATAATTCCCCCAATCCTCTCAATAATACTCCTCTCTCTCTACACCTCTGCCAGGTAAGAAGCGAGCTTGGATCCCGGATGAAAAAGAGGCTTACATTGAGATCGAGATCAAGGAAGTCAGCGGTGACAAAGTCATTGTTGAGACCAAAGATGGCAGGGTAAATGTTCATCCCTCTGTGGTACGGTGGTACCTGCTGACACATCTTCTCATGACTTTAACTGTATCTGCATGATTTCTTTCTCATGTCTTTGTGTGTCCATCGCCTCAGACCCTGACAGTGAAGGACTGTGACATCCAGCAAATGAACCCTCCAAAGTATGACATGATCGAAGACATGGCCATGCTGACGCACCTCAATGAGGCCTCTGTGCTTCACAACCTGCGCAGCCGCTACAGTGCCTGGATGATCTATGTAAGTATCTCAGCACCGAGGGATGCCATGTTTCCAGGTTGCTTTAAGTGGCTAGATTATCCAGAGTTCAGCTGTGAGCTTGTGTGAAGTCAGCCTCTCAGTAGAAAGATGGTTTTAGGCATCTTGTGTCTTGTCCCTCTGTTTCCTCAGACTTACTCGGGGCTCTTCTGCGTGACAGTGAATCCATACAAATGGCTGCCTGTCTACACAGCTCCTGTGGTGGCTGCCTACAAAGGAAAACGCCGCTCTGAGGCACCGCCGCACATCTACTCGATTGCAGACAATGCCTACAATGACATGCTTCGCAGTGAGTGCACACACACACTCACGCACATGTGAAATAACTCTGCAAAGTGGTCTAACGCAGGTGGTGTCTTTTTAAATATAAACACACATCTATTCTGTCTTCATCAGATCGAGAGAATCAATCCATGCTCATCACGTAAGTTTCACCTGCTTTATTTTTTATTTTATTTTTAAATTTGGTCTTGTTTCAAGCCACAAATTTGGGAAGAAATACACATCTTACACACGTACAACAATTTTAAAGATTTGATTTGAAGATTTTTTTGTTTTTTCCTCCATTTTTTATTTTTCTCTGACTGAACCTTGTTCCTTCCTTTTTAATTTTTTTACCCCACTTGTAACATGCAGTGTACGTGTACCAGTTTTGTGAGCAGTTTTTACTGTGTCTGTTTGTATGTACACTTTGTTATTTTTTTACACTCCTATAGCGGAGAATCCGGTGCTGGCAAAACTGTCAACACGAAACGTGTCATTCAGTATTTTGCCATTGTGGCAGCTCTCGGGGATACACCTGCCAAAAAAGGAGTAAGGCCGATGTGGCAACCCGTATTTTTGTTTCCTCCCGTTTTTTAATCTTTTTTTTTTTTTTTTTGCTTCATTTAATTTTTATTTTCTTCCTCTTTTTTTTGGTCCCAGGACCCCTTCAGTGTACACCCTTAAAACCATGTCCATACATTTTCCTCACTGTCAACATGGTGAATGTGAGAACTGATTACATTCATGTCTGAGTCTCTACCTTCATGTGTTGTGTTCCAGCTGCTCCACTCTGCTTTCTTATTGTTTTTAATCATTCCTTTTTTCCTCTCCCCTTTTCCCTTTTTTATGGCTCAGAATTTTAATTTTCTCTTCTTTTCCCCTTTTGCTTTAATTTTTTTTGGGACTTTTCCGTGTTGTTTGATGCTCCCCTTTTTCTTCCCTCCGTTCATCATAAGAAACATGGTGGCCTTTTTTTTTTTTTTTTTTTTTTTACCACAGCTTTAACACCAAGTTTCTAATTTTCCAGTCGATCATGGTGTTCCCCTTTGATTGTGAGAGCATTATTCAGTCATGGCTTCTGTGATATGACACTCACACTCTTTTCCCCTTCTTTCTTTACAGCAAGGTCCTGCAACCAAAACTGGGGTGAGTTTAGCAGCAAAATAAACACAACTGTCAAAAATTACTTTGTGTTGGCATTTTTTTTATATTACACTTTTTTTTCTTTGCAGGGGACTCTGGAGGATCAGATCATTGAGGCGAATCCTGCCATGGAGGCGTTTGGTAATGCCAAAACGCTAAGGAATGACAACTCATCCCGATTTGTGAGTAACTGGAAACTGTACTTAGTCTAAAACAGAGTTTATGGATTGAAACATATTTGGAATTCTCTTAATGGTGATTATTTATTTTAAACTCGATGATTTCTTACGTCTGCAGGGCAAATTCATTAGGATCCACTTTGGTCCTACTGGCAAACTGGCCTCAGCTGACATTGACATATGTGAGTAAATAAAAGCGCAGAGTGATTAAAACCACACAGTTCTCAGTTTGTTTCATGTCCCACACAAACATGTCCTTCAGATCTTCTGGAAAAATCCAGAGTTATATTCCAGCAGCCTGGTGAGAGAAGCTACCACATCTACTACCAGATCATGTCACAGAAGAAACCAGAACTCTTAGGTTAGTTACTCTGGTTACTTTGGATATTTAGATACTGTGTACTACTGCTGATCTGCAAAATGATTTTAAAAACCTTTGTTTTCCAGACATGCTGCTGGTGTCGTCCAACCCATATGACTACCACTTCTGCTCCCAGGGCGTGACGACTGTCGAGAACCTGAATGATGGGCTGGAGCTGATGGCCACTGATGTAAACTTTTATCCTCTTCGCTGATAAACAAAACAAAACAAAAAAACAAACCCAAACCTGTACGCTGAATAGATTTGCAAAGTTGTGAGCGTTGCTTTCTTGATCTCTTACAGCATGCCATGGACATCCTGGGCTTCCTACCAGAGGAGAAGTATGGCTGCTATAAAATAGTCGGAGCCATCATGCACTTTGGCAACATGAAATTCAAGCAAAAGCAGCGCGAGGAACAGGCGGAGGCCGACGGCACTGAAAGTAAGAACCTGTAGTCTGCAAGGAGTGAGCATAAAAGAATGAAAAGAAACCATGCAGTTAAAACAGGGGTCATGTTTCACACGTTTTTCATCTCCCTTTCTGCTACCAGATGCAGACAAAGCCTCATACCTGATGGGAGTCAGTTCAGCTGACCTCATCAAGGGCCTCCTCCACCCAAGGGTGAAGGTGGGAAATGAGTATGTTGTGAAGGGACAGAATGTTGAACAGGTGAGGAGACGCAGTGTCTCATGTCTGTGTTTTTGTTAAGCGTAAAGAGGCATAATCCACCCCATAATAATCATACAAACATCTATTAGTACAGTGGAGTAAAAGTTCAGTGGTTGCTCTCCTACCGCTAGGCTAATGGAAGGACGGCTTCTTAATCCTCAGTCAATACACTCACCTCTCAACACACACTAGAATATGGTTTTCAAACAACAGAGGCCATCCACGTGAATGATAGTATTCCTTCTTTGTGTGTGTGTGTGTGTGTGTGTGTAACTGTGCTTGGGTGCTGAAGGTTACCTATGCAGTCGGAGCTTTGGCCAAAGCCACGTATGACCGCATGTTCAAATGGCTCGTGGGGCGCATCAACCGGACCCTGTACACCTCCCTCCCTCGCCAGTACTTCATAGGAGTCTTGGACATTGCAGGGTTTGAGATCTTTGATGTGAGTTGATCTGCATGAAAGTTCAAATAACAGTCATACAGATAAAAGTTGAAAAAATAAAACTAGTTCAACACTTGCGTGATGATACGTCTTTTTGTAACCTGATCGTTCCTCGCCGTAGCTCACACTGCAATGACTCGGCAACGCTGCAGGCTGATCTGTAACAGTTCCTCCTGTTTTTCATGCTCCTGTGGTGTCTCCTCTGAACACCTGTTCTTTTTTCTTTTTTCTTCCATTGAAGCTCAACAGCTTTGAGCAGCTGTGCATCAACTTCACGAATGAGAAACTGCAACAGTTTTTCAACCACCACATGTTCATCCTGGAGCAGGAAGAGTACAAGAGAGAGGGTATCGAATGGACCTTCATCGATTTCGGGCTGGACCTTCAAGCGTGCATTGATCTCATTGAAAAGGTGAGCACAGCGTTGTGCTGTTACACATGTGAGGGCTTATAGAGACTAACATGCTGTGTTTGGTGCAGCCGCTGGGCATCATGTCCATCCTTGAAGAGGAGTGCATGTTCCCAAAGGCTTCAGATAACAGCTTTAAAGCCAAGATGTATGACAATCACCTTGGCAAGTCACCAAACTTCCAAAAACCACGGCCAGACAAGAAGCGCAAGTTCGAGGCCCATTTTGAACTGGTGCACTACGCTGGAGTAGTAAGTTGGTTTTCACAAGAGCAATTCTACAAGATAACATTTTACATTTAATACATTACCTGTTTATACATTTGCATTTGTTTGTTTATTTGTAGGTACCGTACAACATTTTTGGCTGGTTAGACAAAAATAAGGACCCACTGAATGAGACAGTGGTGGCTTGTTTCCAAAAGTCTGCCAACAAGCTGCTTGCTTCTCTGTATGAGAATTACGTTGGCTCTGACTCTGGTACAGTTTGGATTCTGATGGATGACTAAAGAATGAATAAATGATGTTTTAATCGTTTATTAATTTAGTAATCCTTCCTTTGACACCCTTGCAGCGCCTGACCCCAAGGCAGGTGGCAAGGAAAAGAGGAAGAAGGCAGCCTCCTTCCAGACTGTGTCCCAGCTTCATAAGGTGAGGCTGATGTGGCTGCTGCAGGGCTTGTGGAAAAACACTGAAGCTGGAAGCAAATGCACTGAGAGGCTTTAATGCAGGTGTTTAGTGCAAAATTGTGGATGTCACTGGAGCATGGGGACGGAGGCAGTTAAGACTTGCAGTGATGTTTAGGGCAATGATCACATGAACATCACTTTAAGTCTGTGCTGGCTCCTCTCTTCTTTACTTCAAGGATTTCTCATGTGAGCGTCACAGAGTAACAGGTTTTGCATGGTTGATGTCTTTGGTATTTTAACAGATTATTCAAAGTATTTTTATTCACTCATTTGGTTTGCTGTGATTCTTTGTTCCTGCAGGAAAATCTGAATAAGCTGATGACCAACCTCCGGAGCACGCAGCCCCATTTTGTTCGCTGCATCATCCCTAATGAGACCAAGACTCCAGGTAAACCGAAACGTAATCATCACATATTACCAGCTGATTAAAACCAATATGGACTTTTGGACACCACGACTCATGTTTGAAACCTGTTCTGCACAGGGATCATGGATGCATTTCTTGTGCTGCACCAGCTGCGCTGTAACGGCGTGCTGGAAGGCATCAGGATCTGCAGGAAGGGCTTTCCTAACCGGATCCTCTACGCCGAGTTCAAGCAGCGGTAAGATATGCGCACACATCACTCAGATCACATAAGAGATATCGCGGTGCTATCATGGTCCTTTTTGTTTGGTAATCATTCAATCAGCTACCGCATCCTGAACCCACACGCCATCCCAGATGACAAGTTTGTGGACAGCAGGAAAGCAGCGGAGAAGCTGCTGGCCTCCCTGGACATCGACCACAGCCAGTACAGATTTGGACACACAAAGGTGTCTATTTTATTTGATATTTTTCTATGTTTCTCATAATTTATACACAGTACATTTTTTAAGATTAAATTGAAACAGTACATAAAATACTCCATATACATATTTACACACAAAGGGATAAATTAAAATTAATAATAATAATTAATCAAAATGCTAATAGTGTATAACACAGATTTTTTATATTAGCTATTAAACAATTTAACAATTCAAATGCATTTATTTAGAAGGTTTCTGTGTTTTTCTTTAATACAAATATGAATATATTTTACTTAGTACATTTTTATTGTGGCTGTATTCCTTGCATGGCTGTGTCAAAGTTAAAATGATTTTTGAAATTGAAAGTTAATCGACCATTTGATTATACAAATAAAAATCTTTGTAATCCACACTTTTTAGTTTGTATTTTGTAATTAAAGCAGTGTTTCTTTTCATGTAGGTGTTCTTCAAAGCAGGCTTGCTGGGTCACCTCGAAGAGATGAGGGATGAGCGTTTGGCCAAAGTCTTGACGCTGTTCCAGGCGGCCGCTCGTGGCAAAATCATGAGGATGGAGCTGCTGAAGATGACGGAAAGGAGGTAAAAAAAAAAAAAAAGAAAAGAAAAGAAAAGAAAAAGAAAAAAGAAAAAGTAATTTTGCTCATTACTCTAAAAGAAGAGAAAGTGTGTTAATGAACACCAGTCTTCGAGCTCCACCTTACAGGAAGGTGAAGACATGAGTACAAAAAGCAGACCTCCAACAGTTGCTCCTCCGAACAGGTTTAATAGAGCCCGGTGAGCCGCCAGCCCCCCGGCCTGTGATACACTATACCTTATCGTTCACTCCCTCGCTCAAGTATGTTTGGCATGCAAGGGCAGTGTTATCGGCGTGTGTGAGGCGTGTGCTTGTCCTTGTATGGTTACCAGTTATGCGTGTGGCCCTGCTGTTAATAAGGGCTGCATGCCCCCCTCATCTCTCTCCCGCACACCCCACGCTCGCAGGTCTCTGGCCATTCTCTCCCTCTGCTTTCTCTAAATGAAACAATGCGGACGGTGTCCTCAGAGCCAGGTGGCGACATGTGTCAAGTGGCAGCTGCTCCGGGCCTCCCTAAAAATACAACCATCACCACCACCCCCACCCCTTCCCTGGATGCCCAATGGCCCCTGGCCCCTTTTGTCCACGGCGCCTGTACTTCTAAGTGTGTGCATTGATGGGATAGGTGGCGGGTGACAGAGGATTAAAGCTGGCTGTCGGACAGAGGGCTTTAGTTTCTAAATAAACACAAACGCTCACCTTTGAGAGGCACCCGGCACGGAGTCATGTCAAAAACGCAATCAGCCCCTCAACCCTCCCGCACAACCACCACCTCCCAACCCTTGCAAGCGCACGCTCGCCCAAACCCTCTAAACATTGACGCGAAGTCCTTGACTAATCTGCTCCGGGTCCATATTTAGGGCTGTGAGACACCATCCTGCTGAGACTAAATCAATCTGGCTACCCTGTTTGGCCAGAGTCGTGAAACATCAAAAGCAGCATTAGGTGTATGATTTCATGTGGCATCCATCTGTGTATGATTAGATACAAGGGAGTGGATACTCGCAGGGTTAGTGCCAAAAAATCAAGCGCCAAGAAGAAGTCGATAAATAAACGGGGAAAGCCCGGGATAAATCTCTCTGACCTAACCGCCCTGCGGTATAACATTTAGGATTTTAACTTTGCATCCACTGAACTTTCGAGCAGACTTGGCATCATGTGACACTACTTTAGCTACCTAATATATCCATTTATTTAAGTTTTCTATTTGAACTTCTTATCTGTAGCTTTTAGTTGTTTAAACCATTTATTCTGCACCTTTTATTCATTTCAAATATAACACTTTTAGCTCTCCAGTTAATATATCATTCTCTTTACTCGACCTTTCCCTGATTACATGCTCCCAGTAGAAGTGATCACAGGGAACAAAAACTACATTTATATTTACTTTTAATTTACTGAAATAACATTAAAGCTACACAAATTTAATTCATGTTTGCTCACATAAATATATAGAAAATATTTTTTTTTCCAGTCAAAATGTCACATGACTGTGATGTAGTTGTTTGCGTTGAGAGATCCGTTCTGAAAGTTTACCCCTGGTAAAAACATTGCCTGTATAAGCATTTAAACTAATAGGAAAAAATGACCGAACACTAAAACAGCTTTTTTTGTCAATTAAATTATGTTATATAAAACTAATTTAGCTACACAACAGGTTTTAAACAAAGAAAACCTTTTGTTGATGTTTTCAGAGAGGCTCTGATGATCATCCAGTGGAACATCCGGGCCTTCAACGCCGTCAAGCACTGGCCCTGGATGAAGCTCTTCTTCAAAATAAAACCCCTCCTGAAGAGCGTCGCTAACGAGAAAGAGCTGGCGTCTCTGAAGGAGGAGCTGGCCAAGCTGAAGGAAGCTCTGGAAAAATCTGAAATGAAACGGAAGGAGCTGGAAGAGCGGCAGGTCAGCCTGATCCAAGAGAAGAATGACCTCTCTCTACAGCTGCAAGCCGTAAGTTTTTCTCCTGATGTGCGGTATTTACACATTCAGCCTTTACACACACTGGCGTAGTGAGAAATTTGCTAAAGATGTACTTTTTCTTCCTCACAGGAGCAGGACAACCTGGCAGACGCTGAGGAACGCTGTGACCTGCTCATCAAGACTAAGATCCAGCTGGAGGCCAAAGTCAAGGAACTCCTGGAAAGGCTGGAGGACGAGGAAGAGATGAGCTCTAATGTGCTCGCTAAGAAGCGCAAGCTGGAGGATGAGTGTGCCGAGCTGAAGAAGGATATAGACGATCTGGAGATCACCCTGGCTAAACTGGAAAAGGAGAAGCATGCCACTGAGAACAAGGTAAGAAAAATGGATGAGAAAGAGCAGTAAGCTTCCTCCAGGGGGCGCTAAGAGGCCAGAGAAAGGACCACAGCATGCACAGTGGACAGGAGTTCAGTTTCTCACTGGCTGATTGTTAAACTCATTTTTAATCTTTTTATTTTGCAGGTGAAAAACCTAATTGAGGAAATGGCAGCTCTGGATGAAACCATACTGAAGCTGACCAAGGAGAAGAAGGCTCTTCAGGAGGCTCATCAGCAGACTCTGGATGACCTACAGGCAGAGGAGGACAAAGTCAACACTCTGACCAAAGCAAAGGCTAAGCTGGAGCAACAAGTAGATGATGTGAGTTTAAGACTAAACACAGAAACAAAGTGCTGTTACACCATTTAGTCAAAATTGTAAGATGTTTTCTTTCTGTGGTTCATCAGCTGGAAGGCTCTTTGGAACAAGAGAAAAAGCTACGTATGGACCTGGAACGAGTCAAACGTAAGCTGGAGGGAGATCTAAAGCTCTCTTTAGAGTCTGTGATGGACTTGGAGAATGACAAACAGCAACTTGAAGAGAAGCTGAAAAAGTGAGGATTGTCCCATAATCGCAGATAAACCATCTTTTAAACTATAAAGAGTGAATGATAAAGAACGATTCCCGAACATTTTCCCAACAGAAAAGACTTTGAAATGAATGAAATTAGCACAAGGATAGAAGATGAGCAAGCATTGTCCAATCAGCTTCAGAAGAAGATAAAGGAGCTGCAGGTGAAAATGAGCCTTAGCGTCTAGTAGAGCAGATGTGAGCCACCATCACAAAGTAACTGACTGTCGCTTTTCTCCAGGCTCGCATCGAGGAGTTGGAAGAGGAGCTAGAGGCCGACAGGGCTTACAGGGCTAAAGTGGAGAAGCACCGCGGGGACGTGGCCCGTGAGCTGGAGGAGCTGAGCGAGCGCCTGGAGGAGGCCGGTGGAGCCACCTCGGCCCAGATCGAGATGAACAAGAAGAGAGAGGCGGATTTTCTGAAGCTGCGGCGGGACCTGGAGGAAGCCATGCTGCACCACGAGGCCACGACCGCAGCTTTGCGGAAGAAGCACGCCGACACCGTGGCAGAGCTGAGCGAGCAGATTGACAGCCTGCAGAGGGTTAAGCAGAAACTGGAGAAAGAGAGGAGCGAGGCCAAGATGGAGGCCGATGACCTGGCCTCGACTGTGGAGCAGCTCTCCAGGGGCAAGGTATAGATAGAGATTTAAACTAGTACGGGAATTGCATTTATATTTGTGGCGAAATCAAAGAATTTGCATCTACTCAACAGGCCACTTCAGAGAAGACGTGCCGACTCTATGAAGATCAAATGAACGAGGCTAAAGCCAAGGTGGAGGAGCTCCAGAGGCAGCTCAGTGAAACCAGCACACAAAAGGCCCGTGCTCAGGCTGAGAGTGGTAAGAGGCTATAATTTGATCTAAAAATCTCACAGATTTCATAGACTCATAAGTAATGCCTGTAACTGCTTAACTCCACTATGCAGCCGAGCTGGGCAGGAAGCTTGAGGAGCGAGAGGGCATGGTGTCCCAGCTCCAACGTGCCAAAAACTCCTTCAGCCAGAGCGTGGAGGAGCTCAAGAAACAGCTTGAGGAGGAGAATAAGGTCAGCTCCCAATTGATCAGTTCATCAGTCAAAACTTACCGGCTCACTCGGCGTGTGTTGAGAGTTCCTCCAGTTAAATTAACTCCTTTTCTACCATCATAACTGATCTCTTAAGGCCAAGAGCGCCTTGGCCCATGCTCTCCAATCGTCTCGGCACGACTGTGATCTCCTAAGAGAGCAGTACGATGAAGAGCAGGAGACCAAGGCTGACCTGCAGAGAGCTCTGTCCAAAGCCAACGCTGAGGTGGCTCAGTGGAGGACAAAGTATGAAACTGATGCCATCCAGAGGACTGAGGAGCTGGAGGAAGCCAAGTAAGCGTGATGTGGTTTTTAACTTGCAAAATTCGATGGCGCCACGTGATTATTTTGAGAGCTGACTTTCAGTTCTGTTTGCCTCTCATTAGAAAGAAGCTGGTGGCACGCCTACAGGAGGCTGAAGAGAGTGTAGAAGCTTCCAATGCCAAGTGCTCCTCCCTGGAGAAGACGAAACATCGACTCCAGACAGAGATCGAAGACCTGGTCATTGATCTGGAACGTGCCAATGCTGCGGCTGCTGCCCTGGACAGAAAGCAGCGGAACTTTGACAAGGTACTGGCAATGACAAGGACCCTACATCATCAGTACTGCATTCCTGATGTGACCTACTTTGGTGAATTATCTTTGCATTCTTTAGGGAATATCACCCTATTTTTGCACCTCAATCTAGACCCTCTGAGAAGCAATGCTAATAAAAAGCCAAAGAAAACCTTTAATTGTCCCTTCCAGGTGCTAGCTGAATGGAAGCAGAAGTACGAAGAGTCCCAGTCAGAGCTGGAGACCTCTCAAAAAGAGTCTCGTGGCCTGAGCACAGAGCTCTTTAAACTGAAGAACACCTATGAGGAGACCTTAGAACATCTGGAGACCATCAAAAGGGAGAACAAGAACCTCCAAGGTACACATGGCATCATTAAAATTCAGCTGGAATTTACAGAAAGGTTTTCCCTTGATGTAAATTTAAATATAATACTTTCACATATCTTCTCCACCAGAGGAGATTGCTGACCTTTCAGATCAAATCAGTCAGGGAGGAAAAACCATTCACGAGCTGGAAAAGATAAAGAAGGGTCTGGACATCGAGAAAAGTGAGATTCAAGCTGCACTAGAGGAAGCTGAAGTAAGCAGCTTGCTGCGTTTATGTGCAATATTCCTTAAGAACAGTCTGCTAAATTCTTAATGCTCCATCTGTCTGTCTCAGGCTACTCTGGAACACGAAGAGAGCAAAACTCTCCGGACCCAGCTGGAGCTTAACCAGATAAAAGCTGATATTGACAGGAAGCTAGCGGAGAAGGATGAAGAAATTGACAATCTTCGGTGGGTTTTCTAGATAAAGCTCAATTACACTCTTGCTGATCTGCAGGAGTTTTTTATTTGCGCCTTTTTCTCCTTTTCAGGCGGAACCACCAGAAAACGGTGGAGTCTATGCAGGCTACCTTGGATGCTGAGGCCAAGTCTCGCAACGAGGCAGTGCGCCTGAGGAAGAAGATGGAAGGCGACCTGAATGAGATGGAGGTGCAGTTGAACCACGCTAACAGGCAGGCCTCGGAGTCCCAGAAACTCCTCAGAAACCTACAGGTGCAGCTCAAGGTGAGTCCATAACTACAGCCAGTCAGTGAGCTCACCTGATGTGCCATTGCACTCTAATGACTTTCTCCACCTGACGCATGACTCCAGGACACTCAGCTAGAGCTGGATGAGACCACCCACAAGAACGAGGAGCTGAAGGAGCAGGTTGCAGTGACAGAGCGTCGAAACAACCTGCTCACCGCCGAAGTGGAGGAGCTCAGGGCCATGCTGGAGCAGAACGATCGCTCACGCAAGCAGGCAGAACATGAACTGCTCGAGGCTACTGAAAGAGTCAACCTGCTGCACTCTCAGGTTGGAAGAAAATATTAGATGTTTTTTAAGATAGCACTAGTTATAGTCTTGTACTTTAAATGTTGGAAGGAGTTTTCCGTTTCAGAACACTGGGCTGATCAACCAGAAGAAGAAGCTGGAGGGCGATCTGTCCGTGCTGTCGAATGAGGTGGATGATGCCGTACAGGAGTGCCGTAATGCAGAAGAAAAAGCCAAAAAGGCAATCACTGATGTAAGTGCCCCAGTAACCAAAATACCAAATACAACTGTATACATCTGTGGCATAGGACTGGTTGCAATTAAGTTAGATTATTTGCCGATTTAACAGAGATTTTCTGCATTTGTAGGCGGCCATGATGGCAGAGGAGCTGAAGAAGGAGCAGGACACAAGTGCACATCTGGAGAGGATGAAGAAGAACATGGAGCAGACCATAAAGGACCTGCAGATGCGTCTGAACGAGGCTGAGCAGATTGCCCTCAAGGGTGGAAAGAAGCAAGTTCAGAAGCTGGAGGCCAGAGTAGGAAATCACATCAGTCAACTGCATATTTACATAGTCTCTCGTCCACGTGCTTTACTTTGGAGTGAGTTTTAGTCATTTGCTTATTGCAATGGTAGGTCAAAGAACTGGAGAACGAATTTGAGTCTGAGCAAAAGAAGAGCCAAGAGTATCAGAAGGGAGTGCGCAAGTATGAAAGGAGAATCAAAGAGCTCTCCTACCAGGTAACTCACTGCGTGTGCACACGGAGCATGCAGAGGTGTGCAAATAAGATGTAAGACCTACCTCTGTTTCTCTGCAGGCCGAGGAGGACAAGAAGAATCTGGTCCGCCTGCAAGACCTCATCGACAAGCTGCAAGCCAAAGTAAAGAGTTACAAGAGACAGGCCGAAGAAGCGGTGAGTTTTCTGTTTGACAGTAAATGAAAGCTGTAATCGAAGCGATGATTCTAAGTGATGTTGTTTAAACTACAAATTTCTGAGCTTTTCTGTGCGCCACCAGACTGAAAATATCAATAGAATACTCAAAGATCTTTTAGTTTGGTGTAAATTGAATATTTTTCTTGGTTTTCTTTTACGCAGGAAGATCAGGTGAACACCAACATGTCCAAGTACAGGAAACTCCAGCATGAGCTTGACGATGCAGAGGAGAGGGCCGATACGGCTGAATCGCAGGTCAACAAGCTGCGTACCCGCACCCGGGATCAAGGCACCAAGGTCGGTAAACAACCCACAATGCATTTCTTGTTACAGCTCACTGCAGAATGGAATTGTATGACCTTTGGAAGAATATTTTAAAATTAGCCAGCGGGCTCCGTAGCATGGACTAATTTTAGAAGAGACTAGATGTAATCCTCTGTTAAAGATGAACTCACTTTAGCCCTCTCATGTGATCTGTAGCACGGTTATGAGTAACTCTGACACTGTGTATGTTGTTGCTAACAAACATCACTGTCTCGTGCTTTTCAGCTGGCCGAGTGATGGAAGAAAGCTGCCCTCAAACCTACGACAGTCAGCCAGCTGCAACAGCTGTGCACCAACTGTGATGGCGCACCCTCCAAATAAAGACTTTTAAACCTTTAAACGTGTCGTGTGTGTGTGTGTCAATGTGATAGAGAGATGCGATTCAACAAAGACAGTCTAAAGAAGAATTTATTATATGATTAATTTGACAAACAGCTGTTAAATAAGGAAATTAAACTTGAATACCAGCATTAGAGCAGGAGCATGAGGGCAAGTTTGTTACCGAAGTGTTTATTAGAATGTGGAACAGATTTTGTGAGTTGAACAGGGTTAGTCAGAGATTAACCATAAAGATGAAAAATAGATGTATAATTTCCTAAAGCCGTTTTACGACAGATTGTACACGACATTACTCACTGTCAGCATCTTTGAAATGCCGTTTGTCGCAAACCCCATAGATGCCGTCAATCCTAGTGAGATACAATCATCTTCCTTCACTCCCTCCCACCCCCAAAAAAAAGCACCATATAATCAGTTGTAAAAGTGTGTTTAGGGCTTTTTATGACCGTCCCCCTCATGCTAAACATTACATAAAATGTACAGTTAAAGTCAAAGTCAGGGGTCTAAAATAAGTCAAATAGTGTGTTATATTATGCAGCATGTTTTTGGCCAAAGAGGATAACATTTCACCATTTTTTTCTGTACAAACTAATGAATGAAAACTAAGGCCTACTGGGTGGATCACACCACATACAGCATTACTATAGAGAACCAGTTCTCTTGTGCATCATACAGAAGGGTCACTCTCAGAAACTCATCACAAAGCTACGGAAACTAGGGTGAAGAAAATGTTTATACAGGTATTCCAAAGAGCTCACACCATTCATGCTTTCATACCAACAGCTTCGTCCGACTTCTACCACCAACGGCTGAAGCGATAACAGCGTAATAAACAATCTGTCCTGAAGAACACCGTTGTAAATATTCTTGGGCATCCAACAAAGAAATGGAGAACTCGAAAAAGAAGCACTTACGGGTACTTGCGTTACTTTCACTGCAAAGCACAGAAGATGAAGTCATTTAAAGTTTGCGCACACCAGTCAAGAGTTTTAAGACATGCTAAAAGCTAAAAAATAGGAGAACCTTAAGAAGCTTTAAAGCAAATAGAAGGCTTCAAAAAAAAAATAAAAAAAAATTGACATGTTCACTTGCATCTCAAGGCAAAAAAAGCACAACTCGTGGTGTCGGAAATGCCCTCATACATTCACGTGAACACAACGTGCTGGGATTAAATCTGTACACTTGTGATTAGGAGTGGTTTGATCTGTACGGCGTTGGGATAAAACATGAGGTAGCTGATTCATTTGTACTTGTTTGACTGGACACATCCAAATCTTTTTAGCTCTGCATCTTCCATTTCAACAAAACAGGAGCACATTCAGGCTGTGGCCAACTTTAACACAGCCACGCTCATCGTTTAAATTAAAGCTGAGCTATGCAGAAGGAGCCACCAAGAAGATTGTCATTCTCAGCTTGAAGGTTTCAGGAAATGCCAGATACCAGAGAAAGTGGAGGATTTCCAATCAAATGCTGATGTTGGGTTGAAAGCTAATTCGCATAAAGCAAACTTTGGGTATGGGGTGAACAAAAACTCTTATTTTAACACTTACACCTGCATAGTTTATTCTCTTCCCAAAGCATTTTCTCACAAAAGCTTCTGTTACATAATGAAGATTTTTTTTAACAAATGGGTTAAAATATAAACAATAAAAACAAATGTGCAATATTTTATTCTACAATTTATCCAGAGCTAAAAGCCACCGTTTTAACAACACAAAATATAAGTCAAGAAAAATAATAATAATATTAATGAGTCCCTGGGTGGGGCTTCTGAAGCCATAACTGAAGGGTGGTTTTTAGATGAGAGGTACCCCATGTGATATGTGGAAAATGCCAGCACACCCTCAAGCTACCTAAATGTGCTGAGTGGAGCCAGAAAGCACCAATGAACAATAGCCACCTAATAAAATAGACAGACGGGTTCATTGAAAATTCTCTTTTTAGAGGACTCATAAGGGGGGGAGAAGGGGGGGAAAGTAAAAAGCCATTTTCCTCCAAGCTCAGACAGTGGAGTGACATGGAGTCAACAGAGAGCATGAAGTTAGTGCGAGAGTGAGGCTGGTGACTCCTGGCAGCCCTGTGACACACCACTAAGCTGCACGTGAAAGTTCAAGCTGCGGTAATTTCCAAACCAAGTCCATTTTTTTCCTAACATAACTTGTTGAATCATACATATTTATCATAGAACTTTCTAGGTTATATAAAAAGTTTTATTTTAAATTTCACCTAAAGCAAACAACCAATGCAGATGTCATTTTTTGAAGGTTGTTTAATTGTCTGTTATACCATGTGGCCAATCTGGGGTGGGCATACAGGTTTTCCTCTTCTTTCTCTTGAAAAGCGGATTTAACTCAGTGAGAAGACAATGGCCAGGAAAACTCCTATTTGCTGAAATCTGTGATGACAGCCTCCATGCGAAGGTGTAGACAGCAAACAGGTGAGTTTTTACATCCAGAACACAGTTCCTAAGCAGCCGGACGGCTCAGCTCAGCGGGGTCATTGCCAGCTTTAGGTGTCCATGCTCCATGTGGCCATCTGCCCCATCCCATCCCCAGTGCACTAAGTGCACACACTGGAGGTCAATCTTCCAGCAGATCTCTGTCCAGATCCATGAATGGTTCATCGATGTAGCTCGCTATGGCACACAGAGAAGTCCTGTCTGAACCCAGCAGCACTGATACAGTCTCCTTCCAGTAGCTGAATGGGATACAGGAGCTCTGAAAAAGGGAAAACCAAGATGAATAAGAACCACAAAAAAAAAAAAAAAAAAAACCCCACAGCTAAAAGGTATCCCAGCTATAGCTATAATAATAGTTATAATTAGTTATTCAAGTAGCCTTTTACATAAAAAGAGTAAAAACCAGTAAAAGGACTTTTACTGGTTTGTATGAACAGATAAATAGAATAGAATAGAATAGAATAGAATTCAACTTTATTGTCATTGCACATGCACAGGTACAGGGCAACGAAATGCAGTTTGCATCCATCCAGAAGTGCTTTAGTGATATAGATATATTACAATATATATTAGCAATAATATAGATATGTAAGTATATTACAGAAATGGGTCTATTATGGTGTGTTATAATGTACACGGTATGAAGTATGTTGTGAATATTCTATAACTATAGGTAAGTACAGGCTGTAGTGAGAAATAGGTTAAATCAGAATAGGTTAGCTAGATGTCTCTTGGATCAATGTTAACACTTACAGATGAGTGTTCAAAAATAATAATACTTAAAAATAAATAAAATAAATAAATAATAGTCTTGTTATAATGCCACTAATTGCCACGAGAACAGACTTAAGACTTGTTTATCTAGGCTAAAAGTTTTCCCTAATTTTGTGTTTTGATAACTGAGATTCAAAGAGATTCAAAAATAGAAATAGAGGTAATCAATGATGCTGAGATCTGGTGACTAACACCACAAATCATAATTGGCATCGTTTAAACATGAAACCACTGAAAATGCAAAACACCCTACACAACACCGCAGAGCTTCAAAAATCACCTTGTTGTAGGGTCAAACGTTTGGATCGGCACTATTCTCCTGATGCAAGCATTAAATCATTTTGAACTTATGAAATTAGTTCTTTCATAATAAGCTCTGCCCCCCCCCCCAAAAAACCAATCTCTCTACACCAAAGAATTACAAAAAGTGCATACATCTCTGTAATGAGGGCTTATGCGCTAATATCCTTTTCTCTGTCACTACATGACCTGATCAAACTGTCCACCACTAATTAAATGTTTCCCTTCCAAATTAAACCAATGGCAAAGCATCAAATGCCAACTAAAATCTCTGACCCCATTTATAGAAGTATTTCCCACAGGAAGCACTTCTTGTGTTAAGCAGTGTCTGTGTACCCTATACGTTTATAGTGTTTAAATTTGATGGGTACTGAAGACTACAGTAAGTTGGTATGTGTCAAAGTCATTAACCTGTGGCAGTCAACAGTGTAATTAGGTTGGACAGTGCAAATCTAATGGAAAATTGTAGCAGCCAAGTTGGAGACATCTGCCACTTGGTGGCAGCAGAGCAAGCAAAACAAACACATTGACATCACCTTGTAAAACTGTTATGCTGACAGTGAGTGGGACATTAAGAAACATCTTTACATGTTCTTTTACAAATGAAAGAAAATGGCTTCAGAAAACCGTAAGAAGTCTGGGTTTTACAGAATTCCTGTGATAGAACTTTTAGATTGTTTTACTTTGAGCTCAATGACCATTTTGCTATTTTGTAAAGTTATTTCCAAACATCTGTTAGTCACATTGTTGCTTGTGAAAGGAGCTGAGCCCTCCATCTCCCTCCCATCAAAGCAAAATCTGTTGCACCATCTTCAGCATTAAGTCCCACTAATGAGTAAATGTTGCTCATAGAGTTGATAATTTCATAGGGCAGTCAAATATTTTAGATCTACTTACATAATCAATGTTTAAACAGCCATGTGAAAATTAAAGGGGGAAAAAGCCCTCTTCTGAGACAACGCTACAGCAAAAGTAAACACTTCGGTTTTGGTATAACTTAGTCCCAGCATGTGTATTTTTTTCATATTAAATAATATAAAAAGAATTTTATATTTGTTTACCTCCAATTAATTAATCACAGTTTGAGTGGAGAACACAAAGAGCACATACATTTTCTTCTTTTACTCTAGTTTTATTTAACCCCTGATGGGCAGGTGGATTTAACAGGGATTCCTGACTGGTGGTGGCTACTGCTGCAGATGATATGTGGCACTTAAACATTCAGCAGAAAGAAACTATTTTTTAGAAGGGCAGGTTTTTAGTTGTGGTGGTGTGGCGTGGGTATTTCAGTTCTTGTATGGAAAGTCCCTGACTTACAGAAGTTCTTCACAAAAATGAAAGACAATATCTAATCTGAAAGAACTTCTATGCACCTCTACAATTTACAAGTGCTGCAGCACAGCAATCAAAGTCTTGGTTTTATCACTGTGCTTGCAAACGTTTCTACTGTGGAATGTTTTGAAGGTGTAACACAAATGCCACTTAATATAAGTGAAGAGATCATTGCTTCCTGCCTGTGATGTTGGACCTGGTTGAGTGTTTGTACGTTCAGCTACTCACATTCTCCAGACAAGTGCTGTCTTTGTCCTTATTGAGGTAGTGGCGCTGCCAGAATCGCAGTAGGTTGTGAAAGTTGTTAAGCAGGCAGCCCGGGTACTTCTCAGCATACTCCTTCTCACGAAGGGCGTTGAGGTAGAAGGGCAGTTTAGCCTTTCTTCTGGCCAACATCAAAATCACCAAACTGGTGTTTAAACAGCTGACATTCTCCTGTAGAGAAACAGACCTCAGTTATAATTAAAAAATGTTAAATGCCAAATGTCTCTGAACTGACTTACAGTTTACTTTTAAACAGACTTTTTTGCTAAATAATCACCATGATCTTCTATGAAAACATGTGGCAAGGTGTAAATGAACCCAGACCTGTGTGAGTGTCTGTACATTGATGATGTTGACCAGTCGGAAAAGGAACGACAGCCTGTTCTCAACTCTGGCCATGTACGATAGCAAGCAGCACTCAGAAAGTACCTCCACCACTGGGAAACAACAAAGAACACAAAACATGTTTGTAAAGTGGAGGAAAAAAAAACAACGTAATAAATCAAATAAATGTATCAATGTACTCTCACTTCTGGCGCACATTGTTTCATCAGCTATCAATTCCACTTCAAACTCTTTGCTTTCTTTTAGATTTTGTCAGCAATCATTAATTTTATGTATTCTTTAAGCACATTAAAGTCCCAAAGATAAAAAACAAAACAAAAAGAAAAAATAAATAAAAGAAAATGCTCATATTAAGTTCTGCCTTAAATATTCTATAAACACCAGTTTACAACCATCAAATTTCCATTTACCTTTGACATCTTCAGTCTGGCTCTCAAAGCGGTCCAATGAAAGAACGATACAGCGTACTAGCATGTTTGAATCCACGAGGGAGCTGTTGATCTGTGTTAAAAACATCTGAAACTAAAAAAGAAAAGAAAAAACCATTAGCAACAATGCAGTAAGATCTTTTTCAGCCAGTATATATATTCTTAATAAATACTAGGATCTATCATCATACCTTTTCTGGAGTGTTGACATATTTGTTGAATCTCTTGAAAGCATCAATGTTGAACTTCATGAGCTCACCAAGCAGATCGAAGTAACTCTGAAGGACATCGCGAGATGTACAACCACTGTCTATGATGCAGAACAGGATGTGCTGTCGAGGAATGAAAATGGAAAGTGAACACCGATTCACTAAAGAAGAAGAAAG
Source organism: Aulonocara stuartgranti (assembly GCF_965226115.1). Taxonomy (NCBI): domain Eukaryota; kingdom Metazoa; phylum Chordata; class Actinopteri; order Cichliformes; family Cichlidae; genus Aulonocara; species Aulonocara stuartgranti. The sequence goes on along the minus strand of NC_138943.1, from coordinate 30,678,006 downwards.
ATCTCTGTACATGGGTGGTAACATTTATCTTACTTCTAGTAGGCCCCTCTTCAGAAGGAACATTTGGTCTGCATAGGATGTGGCACCTCTGAGGAAACTTTCCACTGCCCTTGCCTGCCAGAATCTATATATAAACACCCAAGAGAAACAATCAGCTAAAGCAAACTACACAGAGAAACCCCGAGCAGTCATTTAAATGGCACAATCTCTGATTCTCCAATATGTGCATGTCAGACTTTTAAAGAGATGGCTGACTATATAATCTGCATTATCTCCGTCTTTGGCCTACATGACACTTACCTGAAAGACGAGTCTGGAGGCTCCCTCTTCATGACAGTCAGGAGACGTGTGAGGAGGCCCTTCTTCCCATCACACACGAGGCTTCTATCTGTATTGACAAGAGCTTCCACCTCTGGGATATTAGCCTTCATGGAAATGGCACTCAGTTCATTCAACTCCTGGCTATTTAGAAGGAGGTACTTGTTCCTGAAAGATAGGGAACATATTGAAAAGGTAAATCAACATTTGATATTTCATTTAAGGTTAAAAGTAAAAAATAAAAAAAACGCTGCTTACTCGTGATGATCACTGAAACTCTGAAGTAATCGCAAGAATTGGATTTTGAAGGATATCTCCTGTGTGACAGGAATAAAGAGTGTTCACCCTCCATATTTTAAAAAGTGATATGTAATTGTAATGATGAGTTTAAGACTACTGAATTGAAATTTCATACTGGACTACAGTCACAGTTCTCATTCTGGCCATGCACAACGTGATTCGAAACTGTATATTTCCTCCAGATGAGCTTGTCGAACAGGTTGTTGAGCCCTGGGATGAGACGAAACTCAGCCAGCATCTTGTGAACCTGAGAGGAGTTACAGGGGGGGAAAAAAACAATTTAACTCTGTTCAGACAAAAAATTCAAGCTCAGCTCTAATGGTGGGGAAGAGTACCTGATTCCTTTGACGGCCCATCAGAAGAACACAGAGCACATACAGTACTTCTACTTTATACATAATCTCATGGACAATCTTCATGGACTGGGGCAGTCGATGTCTCAGAGGGCTGGTAGCCAGAGAACTCTCATCTGACGACTCTGTAGGTGAGGAGAGAAAAAAAACAACAGAAAAACAAAAAAACATGTCCCAATGTATTATTAAAAGTTCACGGGAATGCAACCATGAGTTAGCAGTATCATAAATGCCTTTTTTCTCACCTGTACTGCTTTGCTCAGGTTCCTCAGTGGCCATCTGCATGAGAGCATCCAGTACCAGAGCATTATCCAGCCATGTGTACCAGTCCTCCAGCTCCTGCAGGAAGTTAGCACCTGTGGCTTCAGATACCTTTCTAGTGGCCAATTTACAAAGCCGCTCAATGAATCCTGGGATGCTCAGCAGGGTTACTGTTGGAAAAAAAAAAAGGCCTGTTAGTTCAGTTTAATGACATTTCTTGTTACAAGTGTCAGAAACAGGGTAAACAAACGCAGTCAAATGCACTCTTGCTATTGTACAAAATAAATGACACAGCCAATAAATCTTTGAACTCTGAAGACAACCTACCCTGGTTGACCTCTGCACGTGAAGGACTTGCATTGCGTTTTTGCTGTGCATTTTTGGCCAACAGGGTGTGCTTGTCATCATTTCCCACATCAGGTTCTGAGATTGTGACAGAAAGGATGCGACAGAAGTTGGCTAGCTGTTGCTGGTCAAAGCTTTGGACCAGACCCGACAGGTTAGGGATGCCCTCTAACTGGATCATCTCCTGAAAGGTGTGACCAGATGTAAAACATCAAATGTGAACAGAATGCAGACATTGCAACACTTTCAAAAGTAACTTTTGAGACAGACCCCGACTAAATTTGATTTGACCCAGCAGATATATGTATAAATGCTACATGCCAGTTTACGCGTAAGACCTGAAAATATTTACTTCTTTTGTATTTACAAAACTGACAAATGATCAGAATAATACATACTAACTAGGCTAACTGTGACTTATACATTTTCATGGACCAAAGGTTTATCTGTCATAATTAGTAAAAAGATTAAGGAAAGCTGCTAAGTGAAGTGAGAGAGATGTCTAAACCATCAGGAGCACACAGAATAAAATTAAATCAGTCGCATTTTCTAATCTCCACAGTGCTCTGACAGATAGTTGGCTTAGTTATGGATAATTAAGTAACTGGAGTTTTTGCCAGAGTCCACCCTGTACTGGTCGCCAGTCTGTCGCATGGCTAACACATGATTATAATCCATTGCTTAAAATCCTTTTTAAATAGTTGAGTAACTATGCATTAAAGTGAAGTCAAGAGATCCATAAATACATTTACCCCCTACTGTCACTTAATCCAAGTAGAACTCTTTACTTTGACACACCTTTTTTACTCCAAGAATATCTTCAATAAGAGTAGCAGTCTGCAGAAAGGTCTTCTTGTTTGTCATCAAGGTGAAGAGAAACAGAACAAAGTCATCCCTAGCAGCCAGACTCTTTGTGACGCCCTCCGTCTATGAATTTAAACAAGGAATTTTACACTGTCATTAAATTATGCAAAAATGATTCTGCATCAAGGCAAACAACTGGAAGGGAAAATATGATATGTGCGGCATATTTTATATGAAAAATATGTAACATGGTACTTACACATATGCAACAGTTGTACAGAACACTAAGGCAGTCTTTGACCAGGTCATCATTCACTGTTGTAACAGAAGCACAAATATTAATCTGACTGTTTCAGGATTATAGGAAAAAAACTAAGAACTAAAACGCAGAAATGCGGACAGATGTTATGGCAGTCCTACTTACTTTTAGGTTTCTTCTTCTGCATAGTTAGTGTAGGTCTCATCAGGATTTCCACTAGAAGCTTTATGAACACAGACAAATGAGAAAACCATTTTATTTCTCCAGTATCTCAGGAGGAGTTGAGCTATACATGAGAGTTTATTCTTCAGAAATAACAGCTTCAGTCCAATAACACCACAAGAATGTAAGACTTACATCAACTCCACCAAAGAGGTCAAAAGTGTACGTGTTGGGGAAGGTGGATTCCTGAGCGGTCTTCCTGTCCTCTGTGACAAAGGACATGGCCTCCACAGACAGCTGGGATAATAATAACTGCCAAAAAAACAGTGGTCACATTACTATTTTCCCCACCAGTTTTCAAAGTAAAACACTAAGCAAAAAAAAGAAAAAAAAGAAGCTAAAACCAGTCATTTCACTGCCTCCTTTGATGGACTAGTGCTATGTGGATACCTTAAGAAAGGTGTGGGCATGGGAGAGGTCACTGTTGGGATGGCTGCTCTCATAGAGCTTCTGCAGCAGAGTAGGGATGCCATTCCACTTGGCACGTTTATCTCTCTCCTGAAGCAGGCCTCCTGGGAGCTACAACACATAAAGAGGCAACATGAGCCCTTTTCAAACATGCACTGCAGTCCTGAACTAGATACTACTTAGAGGAGCAGTATATGAGACTGCAAATGTCAGAATCAATCCAATTAGCACTAAACAGACTTTATCCCACCAGCTCCCTAGTTTCAAGTCTGTAATGTTTGATTAAGTCAATCTGTGAATAGCACAGGTAATTGTTTTGAGAATTCACCACAAGTATATGCTGTCCTGCACATTCTGCTCAGAAACCACAATACTACATAGTACTTTCAGTAGTGAAAAATCAGTCTGACATTTACTGTCCGCTATGTGAGAAGGTCTTCTCATACTTTATTCTAAACTGTATGACGTTTTTGTGAAATCAGCTATACATAGTAAAAATATACAATTTTCTTTTAGACCTTTAAATAAAATTACATCGTTAATAAACATAAAAGCAGCGTGACATTGACTATAACACATACTCATAAAATATGTGTGTTGTCAGTCAAATAAATAATAAAATTCTCATTCCAATAGGTTTGCAACTTTCAAAGAAAGAAACATTTTATGAGTACAGCAAGGTAGTAAGCCTTCTTTTAAATGAAACTAAAAAAGCCACACCTTTGATCATACCATAGACTACAAAAGCTAACATGCCCCAACAGAGTTTCTATTTAAACCTTATGAAATCTAAAGTCATAGAGACCTTAAGATCAGAGTCATTGCCTCCCTTGATCACAGGAAACACATATTTATTGTGACATATAAACTTCCTGGAAGAAAAGAACATCTACACAAAAACATTATTGACCAAGTTAAAAATATGCGAAAGAAAATGTAAATATGCATGTTTTTAAATGTTGTTACCAGAAAACGTCTCACTGAGAAAGAATGAAATAAAAAGTTGAGATAAAAAAAAAAAAGCATATTTATGCATGACAAACTGACTTTATTACAATGTGTGATATCTTAACTCTGTTTACTCTGGGCAGGTACTGGTTGTGAAAACAGCAAACAAGCCCAGTCTTCCTACTGTCACTTTCACATGAAATGATTTGACCAATTCTTAATATTGCCCCCTTTTTTTATATTAAAGATGATGAAAAAAAAAAAAAAACTCAGAGAGTAATCAATCAAGGCCTAAGAACCTTTCAGGCAATTTTAAACAAAATGATCTGTAACAAAATTTAATGGGTAATTGTTTTGGCCATGCTCCACCAACTTTGCTGAAATTGGGCAAAAAGCTGAAGAATGATCAAATAATTAGCTTTAATTCATGTCTCAGAGGCAGTTCAACCTAAAACACCAAGTGGACTGCTCTGACAACTGAAGGCTCAAACCACAGCACATGACATACCCTCCTTAAAATCTGTTCATGTATCAGCAGAACTGGCAGGACTCCTGTGTTTTCCCAAATTACAGCAATTCATAACATTCCCTGGACGGCCTAAGAAAACTTGTTTAAAGTCGACGTGTTCAGGGTTATCGGGGGCGTTAACAGATAACGCTGGAAATACCTTGCGTTATTAGAACCTCTACTTAAGAACAAAGCTTCTTTGTAAACGTCATTACGCAGTACGCTAGCTGGAAATGTGACAGTCACGCCACTAACATATGCATTGAAAACAAAAAAGGTGTTAATGGGTTTAATCGGCTTTACAATTTGACGGCTTTTTTTTTTAGGATGAAACGGGCAATATCATAATAGATATGCATGAGTTGAACGTGTGGAAACACCCGGAGAGCTGCGACATTCGTATGCACGAAGATACGTGAAAATCTAAACAGTTGGCGTAAGCTGTCGCTAGCATTAAATCAAAAACCAACCCTTCACACTTAGAAATATCGTGTAAATGGCACAAAAATAAACCTGCGAACGTTAACATACCTTAACAGCTGTTGTGGCGTACCCATTTAAGGAAACGATAGTTATTGTGGTTAGTGCTGTTACGTAATCACCTGAGCTATTCTGCTGGCTTAGCTAGTTAGCTGTCGCTAGCTCCTTCACTACCATTAGCAAATCTTACTGTCGTTTATACCAAGATTACAGTATTTAGAAAATAAAGTGAGGGGCGCTGTAGAAATATTTACATTATTATAGTCAACGGCCATAAGAACAGTCCGAAGACAACCGACTTTAAAATGTTTTATATCGTACAAAACCTGGCCTCCAATGCTAAGCTAATGTAAAGCTAACAACAAAAGAGCCACTTCAACGGAGCTTTTCTCATACACTTGTAGCAGTGACAGCGTCATTTGGATTGTCAGCGAGCAAAAACATGTTTCCTGGCAATAGGTTGTATCATAGTTTAAAATTGCCAAAGAAAAATCACACCCCGTTATGTTTAGCCTGTTAGTCAAGCCCGAGCTGACAGGAGCGACTACAGCTCCAGCTAGGTCTCTCGGACAACGTCTTCCTTTCAGGCTCGATTCCAAGCGCAAGTCCCTGGTCTCAGTCGATCAACTTTCGAGTGGTTTAACAGTCAAAACAAATGTCGTTTCTCCCACCTGTGTTCCTCGACTGAAGCCCTGGCCGGTGATTTTAGTGGCCGTGAACTTCGTGATGATATTGCTACTGTAGTTTCTTCGTTTTCCTCTCGTACAAGGGGACTCGCACCCCAGAAGCGTCGCCATTATTTCTTCTTCCTGAACTGAACTGTTTGGGCAGGAAGTGAAAGGCTTTGATGAATTATTTGAGGTAATTAAGCGGCATCTGCTGGCAGAGAAGCAGACTCTACGAGCTTGTGCGTTTGGTAATTACGTTCTTATACATATATACCGCGATATATAAACAAATTAAAAAATAATAATTAAAAAGAAATTCAGGCCTGCCATTAATTATTTTTGCGTTCTTATATTTTTTATATATTGCACACAAGCGTAGGCGTTATTGGCGGCGGCTGAATTCTACGGACACTTGAACTACCTTGAACTTACGTTAATTAATCTTAAACGTACGTACTTAAAAGATGAGTTGTTGCAGTGCAAGCTCGGTACAAGTATTCGTTTCACAGTAGTTTCGTGTTTTTGCGGCAATGGTAACCAGCACGACTAAAAAAACATAAGTCATTCATCGGTTTGTGCAGCTTGTTTTCAAAACTCGAAAACTGCAAAACGAATGGAAAAGTGTTGAGGATATTGTGTGCTGATAGCAAGTGTATCGTGAATTCAGTGATCCACTTCGGCACCCAGAGAAAGTGTTTCTCTTGCTTTGCCTCTGCAGTCTAACACGGATGTCTTTGCACTTTTAAAGCTGTGGCTACATGTCTCTATGAGTGTACTATACGTGTGTGGCTATGCATGTGTCAGTACAAGAGCATGTTTTTCATTTTTTTTATGGAATAGCATAGCAAATGGACTTTAGCATGTTCCCCTCGAAGTTGTTTGGTTATTTCACAGAATCTGCACATGTGTTACATAAATTATATATTTTTATTGGATTCCAATGACACAACCATGATAACAATCATATTCCAATAATATTAACACATAATATGACATTCAACCTGCAAGTACACATTAGTTTATAAATTAAAAGATACATTCAATGTTTCGGAGCCAAATGAGAACACATTTCTCAAAGCTCCTCTGTATGCCTCTTTGGACACACATCCACAAAAGCAGTCCTCCAGCTCATATAGTTTGCAGTACTGCATATCTCCACACAGCGTAGTGTCTCAGCCCTCTCGCTATTCCAGGGCAGTCTCTAAAGACTGCACTTGGGCGTGTAGACGGCCTCTTCCAGTGGGATCCCCAAGCCGCAGCCGATGAATTACAGAGTCTCACTCTGCAGTCTTTCCTCAAGTGTCCCAGCAGCTGTTTTCGCCGGCCTCGGTCATTTGGAGGTAGGAGTAAATAGCCTCCCTGAGCCCCTCGCTCACCAGAGAGTGGTCTGACACTGTCCTCTTCCTCTTTAAGATCACCGATCTGGAGGGGACAAAGAAGAATTTGAGACTTCAGTGAGGAAAGTGATGTGGTAACTGAATCCGTTGGAGACTGCCGTTTCAACCTGCACATCCTGCTCTACATTTGCAGGCTCCACACATTCACAACTGGCACGTACCCACTGTAACCACAGGCCTATCTGTTGGCATGTCTGCCGGTGTTGTTTACACACTCTTCACACCAGTTTATTCAGTACATTACTGCAGTGCTGAATCATTATCTTTCTAACAGACTGTCAACATAAACGGAAAAGGCAGATCTTGATGCTAATCTAGGAAAGACAGCGCTGAAAAATGAGTCACAGAGTGACATCTTATGGAAGACATCAGTACAAGTAAATCTAGAGCGAGCCACACCTGCTGATTTCCTTCCATTTGATGGTGGGCCTCCTGGTCGTTATTGGAATAGGCCGGGCCTCTTCAGCATTGTCTAAACCCTGGATGAAGCAAGGCATTGCCAGCCGACAGCACAATCCATCTGCGGTCTCTGCAAAAGAAGGCAACATTTTAGCATCGATCTTTTCAAGGGCTTTAGTGTTAAAGCAAAATAGTCTCAACATTAATACGAACCTGAATAGTGTTCCACCATGCAATGCAGGGTGGAGAAAGTCAGGCTTGGAGATATGTAGACCCATCCATTCGGGAGGGTAGAAATGCGGTAGTGCTTCACACAGTCCTGGTGCGAAGAGCTGGTTCTCCTCAGGATAGATAGCGAGTAGGAATCTAAATAAAGAAATAACACACAGATGCAGGAATTAATAAAATATGCCAGTCTTAGTTGTTAACCATAGTTCCAGTTGTTTCTGAAGCAAACTAAATATTTCTACTGAGCTTTACAGTATAGTCTGTAAATAGCTGTGCCTTCAGTAGAAATAGAAATAGCAGTTTAAGGGCGATTTTGCTTAAGGAAATTATTATACTGGATTCAATCTCTGATGATGAATACTCCATAAATAAATAAATTCATATACATGAACAATAACAATCCTTTATACATACTTAATAAGTGTAACAAGCCATCACCACTTTTAGAAGTACAGAAGAAATGAAAATGAAAATAACTGGGTAGGAAATACTCCTCCCCAGCAAAGCTAGGCTAAGGGGAAATGCAACTTCAAATGAAGAAATTTCAGGGTTCCTAGCATGACGTTGGCCTCGGACTGAATGGTAATGATAAATCTAACAATTAACAAAGGGGGAATAAAAAACAAAAAACAATAAAAACCTCTAACCTCTGCTTGTCTCTGACTCTCGAATCAAGAAGGCTCCATTCTGGTTATTAGGACGCATGAGCAGCTCCACTGCTTTGTACCTGCTGATGCCTTTGAACAGCCACCTGCATAATAATAATTTAAAAAATGCACATTCAGAACAGTAAGATGAGAGGACAATGTCATATTTTACTGTTAGGAAAAATCCAGTGGAACAACATCAGAGCACATTCACCACTGGAGGAGGACTGAAACTGCAGGAGGGAGGAGCTGATCATGTCACCGAAAAAGAAAAGCTCTGTTCCAAACATTTGTCTCCACTGAGGTAAAAGTTCACCTACACAGGGACCCCTCCCACCTCTCAGGGAACTCCCCGCCTCCCCTTTCATTTCAACTCCTCCGACTTTTGTCACGCACAGAAAAATGTGACAAATCTGCTAACGCGGTCCTTGTGTCTGTACCTGTCAGTAACTCTGGCCGTGTACTCGATAGGGACGTAGCTCTCCCGGCCTGTCGTTGTGGATCTCACCATTATGAAGTCCCCGTCACTGTGAGTTAAAATAAATACAGAAATAAATAAATGACACTCATCACTAATTGTAGCTGAACATTAAAACTGAAACATTAAGAGCAGTAATACATACTCTGATGTCATGGTCAGTCTTTCCCCAATGCACATGGTCAGTTGTGTTTCTCCAAATGATGGGTAATCAACAAGAGACACAATCACGGTTTCTGGGCTCTCTGCACAGATAGAAAGGAAGAGATATTTGATTTTAATCTTGCCTTTGGCTAATTATACATACATACATACATACATACATACATACATACATACATACATACATACATACATACATACATACATACATACATACATACATACATACATACATACATACATACATACATACATACATACATACATACATACATACATACATACATACATACATACATATACACACATACATACACACACATATTTCTGTCCTGGGATTAAACCTACCCATTGACTCATCTGGGTTTTCAAAGACTGTCAGGTTGGATTGGCATCTGGTGAGGCAGGTCCCCATTGTCTGTGGTTTTCTTGCTAATTTGAAATGTCTACTGCTGCTAGGGGGGAAAAAATATAGTGTTATTATGAAATCGCCTTTAGTAGCACAAATTCATAATTGAACTGCAAATGTAGTTCATGCATTGGCATTGTGGTATCTGTAAAGCTACTTAGAGGTGCAGGATATTTTTTTAGGACATCTGAATCCGGGCAACAAAACCAGAATACAGGAAGGCGCCTAACCACAACAAGAGGTATGATATCCTGTGTTAAATTTCCAATGCAATACTTATGTGAGAACTATGGTCAGTTTCTCAAATGCAAAGTGAGATGAGATTTTACTTCTGCGGTAGCAGCAAGGCAGGAACATATCTCAAACTAAAACACCGTAACTAACCACTCCATTTCTTTGCAGTGCATGATCATCACTCAGTGACAAAAATTCAAAGGAAATTTAAGCATAATTTCCTCGTTGTGAAAGTGAAGTCCTGGAACAAAAGGGGGGAAAGAAAAGCATATTCTCACCTTTTTCAATTCTTGGATGAAAAATGTCCCTCCAGAAAATATATTCCGCTCAATTAGTTAGACTCCTTTCACGATAACAAATCAAATCCAAGTCTTCCCAGTGAAAAATGTTCTTCGGCCTTCAGCACATCCAATGTTGCTTGGGCAACGTGTAGTACACGTATAAGCTCAAGTTCCTACTCAGGCACGCTGCTCATTCAGTGTGTTCCTTGCTCTGATCAGTTACCACGAAGACTGCTGTGTTTGCGCAGCTGTTTATCGCGTGGGCTCACTGAAGAGAGGAAGCTTCCTGCCTGGCTTTTATACATGCGGCTTAACTGCAACTTCCTGTGACGCTCAACAGTGACATAAACTACCTCAAGTTGATTTCTCTGATGCAGGCTGTTTTGAAGAGGCACCAATTGTGCGCTTGTTTATGGAATGAATGTGTACGTCAGTGAAATTTGTCATCCCCATGTACATGAACCCTGTGGCGCATTGTGGGTTGAAGAGGTGTCATCAGTTTACAGTGACAGTTAATGTAAAATAAGCTTATACTGGACAAACTATCTGAATTTCTGTATTTTGAAATGTGCGGAAAAGGGAAAACCGTGGAGATGTTTTCGCTCTTTACATTATTATCCATCATGTTAAGATTCCAGTTGTTGCTGTGAGATAAAAGACAAACTTCTGCAGAATCAGGCGGTTCCACTGCCAACCCACACGTGCCATGATTTCTCATCCATCCACCACAGTGACAATGCAGAAACAGCCCACCAGTGGGGTCCTGCTCTTTTATACATGTAAGTGTGAAAAGGTGAAAGGCAATCCAGATTATTATTTTTTTTAAATTGTCACGAATTCTGTAACTGTGTAGCTCTACTGCTTATGAAACCATGAGAGGGTAGGAAAGAAAAGCATGTCTCTGTTGAAAAAACACAAACCAAACCAGTCGTTCTTGGAAATATTAATAAAACCAAGATAAAACTGTCATATCTCCTTGTTCTGTGTCTTAATCAGATGTACTCTGAGCTGCTTCAGACGCAAATGAGCAAGTGTACCCTGCACGGAAACAATACAGCAAGAACAGATCAGATTGGTGCTGAATCACCAGAACAGCCTGTTAGCACAGATGGAAAGAACTTTGTGCTCTTTTAAAAAAAAAATATCTGAGATTAACTCATTCCAAACCACTGATGTACATCTTTCTCAAATAGAAACTGAAAAAGGGTCACTAAATAGTGCATATTTCCTGTGTTTTAGTCAACTCGTGTAAAAAAAATAATGCAATGATCAGCCCGCCTCAGCTTCTCCGAGTACAACCTCAGTAAATGCACCACAGATGTCGACAAAAACAGGGCATTCGTCATAATGGGGTTTATGCATGTCATCACATTATATTCTATGCAAAAATGCTTGGAAAGCTCCATCAAGTAAGGGCAATTAATAATTAGCAACAGAGCTCCCACAATCATTACAGTAAGCACGTCCTCAGTGTGTGTTATGATTAGCATATTAACACTATTTTCCCATTCTGCTTTGTTTTCAGAAATCATCATCTTATTTACAGAGCAGCTGATCATTGTTTTTGTAACATGTGCTAAATATAGACCACCTCGTCTGTGACAGCAGAAGTTATCTCTCAGAAACAAAATAAGAAACAAGAGCGGTTGGAAACTCACTCACCACAGCCACCGCACTTTTCCACTAACGGGAGAGCCGATGTATGAGAACGCTCTGCTCGCAGACGCGCTCTTTCTGTCATTCATTCGATTAGGTTGCACGCTTGTTCACAAGCCGTTGGTTTAGCAGAATTATTGGTAAAAGCACTGACAAATAAAAACAAGACACGTTCTCGTATCTTTATTCAGTAGTAATATAAATGAGCTAACCAGCAGACAGTGAGACGCACCACATGGCCCCTGATGGAAGGGACTCATACTTTTCACATCAGATCCCACTTGTTGAAGGTTGTTAAAACAACAATGAATATACTAGTCAACTGAACAACATCAAAAAAAGGGGAAAAAAAAGCAAATTAAAAAAACATCAACACAAAGCAGAAGGGAAAATGAAATGCTGGGTTGAGTTAAAAAACCAAACAAAGTCAAATTACTTGAAGTGAAACACAACTGAAAGTTCAAGAGCAGCTCTACATTTAACTTAGCTGGACTTACAGTGTGCTACAGTATGCAATGCTACTTGCACGCATCATCCACATCACTTTCTATGCAGCTTTATTTCTGCAAATACTAAGTGATCTCCTGCTGTGCGTTGTATCTAATTTGCATTGCAGCTAGTTTGACAATAAAGACACACAATCATGATTTACAATCGATGTTAGGAGTTAAAAAAAAACCCAGTTACTTTGATTTCTACACTGTGTGAAGACATTTGAAACAACGACAATGTGAAAAAAAATAAATACAGGACTGGACAGCTGAGTCATATGGTCAATCATATGGTTTTTGAATATACAACACATCTGAATGGAGTTATGGTTTCTGATAGGAATGTGAGTTTGACAGTGTATTTAATACAATATTTTATAATATGGATCTGTTAATATATTTATTACATCCTCCTTTCTAATCACATAGATCATTATAGATCTTCCTAGCATTGAGCTGCTTAGGATGAGAGAGAGAGAAAGTTAGAGAGACGTGGAGAAGGGACATAAGTTACTATGGGAGAGTGCGAGGTGGGGGCGGATTGGGGGCTTAGCAGGAGACCTCCATGGTCTGGGGCCCGGCCTTGCTGTCCAGGCTCCCGGTGGTGCCGCCCTCCAGCAGGCTGTTGATGTTGCTGCGGCTGCGACTGTTGTCCATGGAGGTGATGCTGGAAGAGGAGGTGGTGCGTGAGCGAGCCAAGCGAGTCATTCCTGCTGAAGGTACTGAAAGAGAAACGCGCGTTAATATTCCACTCACACGGCCCACAGACTCGGTGCAGCGTGGGAATGCAGATACCGTGACACATCAGCAACAACAACAACAACAACAACAGGAAACAAGTGCTTAGCATGCAAACTGCTCTCATAAATGGAGACTAATCAAATCAAATAATCCACAAATGTGCTAACAGTAAGTACAGCAGCAGCACACCGTATTTGCAATCCAATGGAACTGACAGGAAGCAACAGCGGCAGCTCATGCAGTAAACTAGGACACTCGGGGCATGCTGAGTGGGAGTGAGGTGAATGTCATCAGAGTATGCAAAGGGTGCAGTATGCTGACTGTATCCACAACCCAGAGCTGCTGTTCCAAATATTAAACAGTGCTCTCTCGAGAACTTCGTGCATACATTGACATTCATCCACTGTACTGTTATGAGGCCACTGAGTTCAAAGCCTCGTCATCTGGCAGCTACTTAAAAACCTGGTACCTGATTCGTTGCTCAGGTGACTGAGAAGAACGTAGGGAACTTCAGGCAATGATTAAAGAGGGAAAGAAAGGAGAAAGGGAGACATGTTGAAAAGCAAGCTCTTCGTGGTGCTTTGCCACACCTCTGTGTATTTCGCAGCAATTTTTGTAGACAAATAGCTGTCATTTGTTTGCTAGCAACAGCAGGTAAGAAATGAAGACATGCATGCAAGTTATACCGTACACTTGAGTTCCTGAACTTTCTGGCCGTTTCCCTTTGCATTTCACACTGTGGCAATGTGTTAATGAGGGAAAACCAGCTTTCAGAAACATGCTGAGGTGTTAAGATTTTTTTTCCACACTTTCACTGAATGAAAACACTCTTTTTAATCTGCTCTAATCCTGCAGTGGCATTTACTCAACAGGAGCACTTGGTGGCCTTTAAGGTAAAACCCAGGCTCTGGCACACTAGATACACATAGCTGCCCTCCTACAGTGAATGGCCCGGGAAAGAGAGAATGCAAAATAGAGTTGGTGTTACAGAATGACACACATAGACAGCGATCATCTGTGCAGCTGGTAAAAGCAAAATTCATTCATCTGTCCATCGATCAGAGTCTTGTTTGGTGCATTGCAAGCCTGTAGGGTCTTCTAGAGATGTGTTTGTGGCTTTTCTGCTTTTTATGTTTTTATTTTGTTTTTTTAACAAATGAATGACTGTAAAGCCTGAAGGCCTGTTTAACCATGCACATTGAGTCTCTTTTGACAAACACTGCATCATTAAACAGTTCAGATAGAAAAGAAAACACACCAGGCAAAAAAAAAAAAAAAAAAAGGGCAATTTTTAACGCCCACTCTGAACTGAACAGGAAGAAAATTGCTGTTCAGCTCACAGAATGTGATCGTCATTTCTAGAAGCACTAACACCTCACCTACTGAGGCTGGTGGGTGCCACAGACTGCAAAAAGCAGAGAGGAAATGGTGTTAGCATCCATTGAGCCACGTGGACTGCCTCTCCGTGAGCAGGGTGACAAAAAAAAATAAAAAAAAGCAAAACCTTTCTTTTCACGCTCTGCAGGCCAATGTCCGAGGGGGGGGGGAGAGGAGGTTAGCAACAGCTCGCTGACTGCATTGAAAACAAGTCTCAATTAAGTAACTTTTGTCATTGCACTCACGTCAACAGGAAATTCAGTGGAGCGCCTGGGCCACAAACACGTCAGTTCAAACAGGTATTAGTCTGTAAACAATTCTTGGACACTGACTACTAGCAAGCCAGTTTAAACCAGTTTAGAGTTAGATCTGTTTACCCTTCAGGCACATACAAAAAAACCCCAAAACAAAACAAAAAAACAAGAGCATCTTCACTTACTGTAGCCCATGCCCTGGACAAAGTACTTGAATGCCTCAGCAAGTTTTCCTGGCTGCAAGAGAAAAAAAAGTTAGAAGATCGTGTTGCTCCAAGAAAAGAGCAAGATGACATTCACGTCTCTCGATAATTTAAAAACAAACAAACAGACAAAAAAACCCACCTGCACAACCTGGGGCAAGCCTCCACAATCAGCCATCTGAGAGGACATTATCAGTCTCATCAATAAATCACATTTATAAATATGAATATCATCTCATATGTCAGAAATTGCAGTGCAGAAGCATCACCTTTAGCAATGTAGTCTTGGTAGGATTTAACCTGGAATTGCACTCCACCTGCAACATCAAAGACAGGCAAACACTGAGTGATGAAGAACTGCTGCTTGTTGGCATAACAAATCCTTCCCCAAGCTTCTTAGCGCACTGAGATGATGGATTGTAAGCACCACCGGCACCACTCACCACGGCCTCCACAGCAGGTGACGTGTCACCGACCACCAGCAAAGCAGGGCAACTGGAATAAATGAGGAGTGGATATTCTCAAATCACGCCATGCACTCACAGCCCAATGTGTATATTTGTGTCATCTTGATCTCATAGACTTACGTTAGTGTGTTGACCGTGTCCTCATTCAGACCCACTATGGGCCTCTCGATCTCAAGGTCTCGACGGCTGGTGCAAGGGGAAAAAATGAGAACGTGTTAGAGAAGCTGAAAAGGACGTTATCTCGTTAGACCTCTGTGCTTTGCATTTTTTGCGCTTGTATATTTAGGCTTTACTCCACAGCAATTAACTGTCTTTGTTAATAAAAGTTCTCATAAATGTAATGAATAAGCAAAAATACAGGCAACTGCAAAACCTAATATTAAATGTGTCCTGTTATGTTCATTACCAACTCTGTATTTTTATTCTTAGACACGGCTGAAGCAGCTGCGAATGACTCATAATTCAAAATAATCCTTATTTATCTTATAGTGGGCCTTTTTCCTTCCCTCCCAGCCAGAGCTACGTGCCTGTCTTTATCAGGGATCTAAGCTATGAAAACGCAACTGTAACAATATATAGCAGAAAACTGAAAATACAAGTTAATATATAGTGTATAATAACCATGAACTGTTTCATACTATTGGTAGGAGCCACAGAAGAGGGCCAGGTTGTCCTGGTTGATGTCTTGGGCGATGTGGAGGCGGTAGGTCTGAATCAGCTCCTGGTTGTCTGTAAGCTCATCCTGAGAACGGATTAATAAACCGAGAGCGTGATCGACATGGCACAATCTACTAGTTTCTATACAGTGGGGCAAAAAAGTATTTAGTCAGCCACCGATTGTGCAAGTTCCCCCACCTAAAATGATGACAGAGGTCAGTAATTTGCACCAGAGGTACACTTCAACTGTGAGAGACAGAATGTGAAAAAAAATCCATGAATCCACATGGTAGGATTTGTAAAGAATTTATTGGTAAATCAGGGTGGAAAATAAGTATTTGGTCAATAACAAAAATACAACTCAATACTTTGTAACATAACCTTTGTTGGCAATAACAGAGGTCAAACGTTTACTATAGGTCTTTACCAGGTTTGCACACACAGTAGCTGGTATTTTGGCCCATTCCTCCATGCAGATCTTCTCGAGAGCAGTGATGTTTTGGGGCTGTCGCCGAGCAACACGGACTTTCAACTCCCGCCACAGATTTTCTATGGGGTTGAGGTCTGGAGACTGGCTAGGCCACTCCAGGACTTTCAAATGCTTCTTACGGAGCCACTCCTTTGTTGCCCGGGCGGTGTGTTTTGGATCATTGTCATGTTGGAAGACCCAGCCTCGTTTCATCTTCAAAGTTCTCACTGATGGAAGGAGGTTTTGGCTCAAAATCTCACGATACATGGCCCCATTCATTCTGTCCTTAACACGGATCAGTCGTCCTGTCCCCTTGGCAGAAAAACAGCCCCATAGCATGATGTTTCCACCCCCATGCTTCACAGTAGGTATGGTGTTCTTGGGATGCAACTTCTTCCTCCAAACACGACGAGTTGAGTTTATACCAAAAAGTTCTACTTTGGTTTCATCTGACCACATGATATTCTCCCAATCCTCTGCTGTATCATCCATGTGCTCTCTGGCAAACTTCAGACGGGCCTGGACATGCACTGGCTTCAGCAGCGGAACACGTCTGGCACTGTGGGATTTGATTCCCTGCCGTTGTAGTGTGTTACTGATGGTGACCTTTGTTACTTTGGTCCCAGCTCTCTGCAGGTCATTCACCAGGTCCCCCCGTGTGGTTCTGGGATCTTTGCTCACCGTTCTCATGATCATTTTGACCCCACGGGATGAGATCTTGCGTGGAGCCCCAGATCGAGGGAGATTATCAGTGGTCTTGTATGTCTTCCATTTTCTGATGATTGCTCCCACAGTTGATTTTTTCACACCAAGCTGCTTGCCTATTGTAGATTCACTCTTCCCAGTCTGGTGCAGGTCTACAATACTTTTCCTGGTGTCCTTCGAAAGCTCTTTGGTCTTGGCCATGGCGGAGTTTGGAGTCTGACTGTTTGAGGCTGTGGACAGGTGTCTTTTATACAGATGATGAGTTCAAACAGGTGCCATTCATACAGGTAACGAGTGGGGGACAGAAAAGCTTCTTACAGAAGACGTTACAGGTCTGTGAGAGCCAGAGATTTTCCTTGTTTGAGGTGACCAAATACTTATTTTCCACCCTGATTTACGAATAAATTCTTTACAAATCCTACCATGTGAATTCATGGATTTTTTTTTCACATTCTGTCTCTCACAGTTGAAGTGTACCTCTGGTGCAAATTACTGACCTCTGTCATCATTTTAAGTGGGGGAACTTGCACAATCGGTGGCTGACTAAATACTTTTTTGCCCCACTGTAACTGAGAGGACACAGATAAAATAATTAGCAAATGTCTGAGAAAAAAGTGTCGAGGGAAATTTGAAAAGAAAGCCTCCAGAGGTTCAGCTGCTGTTTCACAGCTTCAATGAGAAAAGGTCAGGAGAACTACATAGCAATAAGTCAGACTCACAGTGCTGAAGTGGTGAGCCATGACGATATCCACCAAGTTACTGGTCCATCCAGAAAGCTGCACACAAGAGAAAGACGAGCCGCGGTAAGATACTAACAAGATCTGATTTATTTCTGGAGAGTGGACTAATTAGAAGTAAATAAACTGACATAGCAATCTTCAAGTTTTATGATTGTGAAGTGATCTACTGCTACTATAAATGCACAGTCCCTAGATTCACTGGTATATCTATGTCAGCTGGTATACCTGCATTTTAAAACTCTTGAGTGCTATAAACTTCGTAAATGGAAGAAATTGCTCAGGACTTTTCCTCTTTGCCATGTTTCAGACTTTAATAACAGCTCATAAAAGTGTGATGTTTTAAATGTATATGGCAGAAACGACACATCATATTATTATCACAGTAAAAGAATGTCTTCCTCATACAACCTTGTTGAATATTCACAGCGAGAGCACCATAGTAAACACAGTGTTTGTTCTTTAAGCCAAGAGGGGTGAGCTTTTATAGAATTTTTAACTAGGTAGTTGACTAGTATTGACTAGTCTTCAGAAGGCAGCATTTTCTCTTTTCATATATGATGAAAATCCTGGTCATCGATGAGGCGGAAATACTGACCTTTGAAGCAGCCCAGTCAATCCAGCCTTCAGCACACGGGTCGACATTAATGAGTACCAGCCCCTCCACGAGGGACGGGTTGTTCAGCTGTGAAAGTAAAGATGCACGAGGATGAGAGCTTTTTAACAAAAATGTCTCCCTGTGTTTTGTTTTGTTTATTAATTTCTTTATCATTTTTAAATCATATTGTAGTTTAATCTGAGCATCTGAACAAGGGAAGGTTCTCCCAGGAGCTACATCCTCACAACAACAAGTTGGTAACATTTTGATGATGTTGCGTGTCCTCTAAAGAAGCAAAAACATGATTAAAAGTGAAGCATTTCTGTTCTGTTAAATGATGATGGAGTCACAAACCACTTCTAAATCAAGGGGTGCAGCTTTAGAACTTCCTGTAGACAAAAAGAGAGTATCTGGGGAAATCTAAGATCCAATGAGAGGGCGGCGGCTGCTGCTTCATCAACACGATGCTAATGCAGCACGGCAGCATCTGCTGCAAATCCATCATGGGAAAAATTTTGCTCCAAGCCAGTTAAAGCAAGCAATGCGTTTCAGAATCAATTTTTCCTCATTAATTCTAAATAAGAAAAGACTGTCCACGGAGAGCCCAACTCTACAATTCCTCATTTCCACACCTTCCCCTTTTACCATCCTCTCTTTTTATCATTCATTTTTTAGAGCTCCCTCACTGCTCTATGTCACTTCTAGATCTTTCTGCTAGCTTGTGCTTATTTTAGCTGCACTGTACCGAATGCAGAAACAAAGCAGTAGCAATGGAGAGAGAGATATTTAACCAAGGTGATTCATCACCTGGGGAATGGCAGCATATCTAGCAGACTGTAGAGGAACCTGATGCCCTGTGTGGGCTTGATGGGAGGCTTTAAAGTTCAGTGTGACAAACTGTGTGGTCTGAAAACCTTTAATTATTACAGGCGAGACAGAGAATCACACAAATAAAGACATCAAGGGCAAGGAAGAACAGAAATATAAGGATGGGTGAGTCTACACGCTGTGGTCCTGCTGTGGACTTACCGCAAAGCGGGTGAGGATATACGCTCCTGCTCCCACGCCGATGCCGATCACGCTGTTCACCCTATAAAGAAACTGCTCGTTAGTGTGTGGCTGAAGATGAATAATTCATTTATGGCAAAATCATCTTATCAATAATTAGCTATCAGCCAGGGGACACTCACTTCAACTGAGTCAACACAGAGGGCAGCATTTCGGCCAACTCATCCATGGTTGGATAGCGATACCTGGGCACGAGCGACACATGTGAGTCCACGCGAGCAGTAAGGAAAATGCTACCTTCAAGTTCATTCATAAGTTTAAATACTTCAGGAACAGACTGGATGATAACTGCACTTCAATTAGAAAATGAACCAACAGCTCACTTTCCTTTCTATGCACACAAATTGATTGGAACTCTCTCAACAGCACTGATATGAATAAATATGTACGCGTTCATCGGCGCGTGCAAAACCAGTCTGACACTCACCCGCTGGGAAAGGGAGGCGCTCCCTCCTGCTGACCGGGCGCATCGACGTGAACCACAGCAAAGTGCTGGGTGATCTCCTGCATGTCCTCGTAGTTAAACAGGGTGTTGAAGCAAGACTTGTCTAGAAAGGTGGAAAGACGTAGACATAAAATGTGACAGTGCAGGGGTTAACGTTCTTTGTTAGACGCAAAGAACAGAGCACTGCATATTGATGAGCTTATTTTTGGCCGACTCACGGTTGAGGCCGATGTCGTGATAGGTGAGGATGATGGGTCGGTTGCCCTTGGGAACGCCTCTCATTGTCACATGGAGAACGCCATGTGGCGTTTCAATGTCGTGCTCCTGTAGCCAAAGAGGAGGAAAAAAATAGTTCAGGACTAACACAGGTGGAAAGATAAAAAGCTTCCACATATGACCGCTACGACAACAATTCTGTTATAGCTGTTCTGTTATAGCCCCAGAACTCCAGCAGAGTCCAAAAATCATCTAAATAAAAGAAGAACAATTGTTGTATGGGATTTTTCTCTTTCATCTCTGCCAAGCACAAAACAAAGACGCTTTCTGTCTCATTTCCCCAAAAGGCAGACATAAAGGCAACATTTTAGCTAAAACGAGCCATTTCTAGCATACTGATTGAAGTCTGCATCAAAGCTCCAACATGGAGCCACACACAAACTAAAGTAAACAACCCACAACAAACAAGACATTTGGGTTATATCTTGAATTGGGCATGCAGAGGATAAACCTTTTGTCGCCAGCTCACATCCCCTGTGCCCTCGGACAAACAAAGCACTGAATGGCCAGTTCAGGAAAACAGTCTTTCTATCCAAGGGTCTGAACCTCACAGTTCTTTTCACAAGAATGACTTTGCAAAAATGCCAGCATCATTTGTCTTCACTCAATGTCTTTGCAAAAAAAAAAAAAGACCCATTAAAATTCAAAGTGTTCATACTGGCTTCATTCTCTCTGTTGCTTTACAATTTGGGTCGAACACTCAGGGGGCTTGAGTACCTTAAACACACCGCTTCTGCAAAGGAAAACATTAAGAGGCTTCAACATATTTTCATCTGGCACTTAATCTGTGTGGAAGATCCAGAAAGATGATCAAGATAAAAAGAAAGACTGTTTAACGATGACACAGCAAAAATAACAGTGCCTTAATATTGTTTACAGGATCCAAAGACAGGGCAGGAAGTGACATTAAGAGAAACAATAAACTACACAAGAAGAGGCAAATGCATTTCCCAGATTCCCCCAGAATCACCGAATCATCATGTTACAATGCACAAAACCTCCCAAGATCAGCATGATCTGCAGCTGCAAACTACACCCTGCACGTTCCAGCCACATGCATGCACGCTAGGGTGTCTGTGCTGCACAGAACAGCGGGTGGTGCCTCATCCGCTTGCCTCGTCAGAAGGCCCACTGGTCATCAATAATAAAGAGAGAGTGAGCCTGAGTGGAAGAGAGACACAGGTTACGGCTGACAGACTAAGAGGGGAGTGTGACTGACTGTACGCTGCCATTTTTCCCCTGCGTAATCTCGGCCGCCTGCATTTAACTGACGGACATGTGTCCCAGTATCTTCAGAGATAAAGGCTAATTCTCAAGGGCGAGACTGCACTGACTTACATCTGCAATCTATAATAAGAGGAAAAATACTCATCATGTCAGCAACAGCGTGAGATATTTGCTTTTGAGTGGGAGTTGCTATAGCGATTAGCCTGTCGCACAACACATGAAAACTGCATTCAAAAACACCACAAAGTGATGCTCAAGATAGCGAGCTACAAAACAGCTTCTCATTATAACCTGTATTTCTCAGATGGCACAAACCCTAAAGAAAGCCTATCTGCTGACAGGAAGCTCTGCCCTCATCGAAGGGCTTTTAATGAAGCGATTCTGTAACCTCGGTCTGGTGAGGTGACAGAACAACCTGTTAAAGGTGAAAAAACACTCTCACCAAGGCTGTGTTGCTGCAGAATCTTTAAGGTTTTTTAGACAAGGACAGAGTCAAGGACACTCAGTGCTTTGCTCTGAGAAACAATATAAATGCACTTTGTTCAAATGCTGGTATTCTGTTGAGTCTATGTGCTATACGTGCACCCTAACATGTGTTAGGTAAACCGGCGGAGGAAATAGAGCATGAAAGCAAAGAGTGACAGAGACAGGCTGGACATCTAGAGAGGGGAAAAAAGAAGGAGAGCACTGCAATGGCATCAACCTTTTCCCCACTTTAATACATTCATGATAGCTAGCATTTTGACGAAAAGTACGTTAAGGCATTTGGGCTGGGTTGGAGGTGAAATGTGAATACTGAGCAGAGGTTTTATGCTTTGAGGAGAGGGGCCTTTCTGGTGCCACAAATGGGTGAGTACTCATTTTTCAAAGAAACATGGTGAGAGAGTTGGAGTGAGATGAAAAAAAAAAAAAGAACAGAGCACTTTGTCATGCTGATCTTCTTCCCGCAATTCACTGCCTATCAATCCCTCCTCTCAGTTTACTCCACCCTGCCAGGAGAGGCATCAATCACCACTGGGAGCAGCATTACTGGGCGGAAACACCAAGCAGTCTGTAAATGACTTAAGTGCACACATGCAAGTGGACAGAGCCCGGGATCATCTCGGGTACAGGCCAACCTCATCCATTTCTGACACTAACACGACCCTCCCCACCTGCAGCACACACAGTAAGTGTGTGTGCCATCAAAGCAGTGGGCTGAAACAACAAACTCAAGGACTCTGCGGGGAAGGAACAACCCGCTACAGTGGCTTTGGTGGTTTCTTGTCACGGTGTGTGGGGTGGGTGGTGAGTGACCTCCCTGTGATAACAGAAAAAAAGAACACAATGCACACCTGCAAAACGCAACATCTACAGCAATTCACTCATCGCCGGAAAGACATGATGAAGACATGCAGAAACAAACATGTGAGATCCACACACACAGTTACCAACAACCAGCTGATGGATATTGACAGGCGCACATCCTAAAACACTTGAGCACAACACAAGCATCTTTCATATCATCACATTAAAATGCACAACTGCACCCTGAGCAGCTTTAGACTGTGCAGGCTGCACATATGGACGCTGTGTGACCTGTAGTTGCACGCACATACGCACACGCACACACTGAACAAATGGTCACCCCATACCAGCAGCTGCCCAGAGAGCACGAGTCCCATCAAAGCCAGACCCCAGAGCTATTCCCTTCGTTTAGCCAGCTGCTGTCGGCATGTCTTTGGAGAAACAGCACCACAACACCCCTAATCTGAACCAGAACCTCCTTGAAGCACGGACAGAGCCAGGTGTGTCGAGTCAGGCGAGACACGTTTGTCACTCACCACTTCATTTCCAGCGCATGCAATCTGGTCCAGGTCCAGAATAGCTGACATGGTTTTCCCACACAGGAGAGGAGTGGTGTAATGCTATGTGTGAGTGTGCGCTGGGCAGCTTTGAAGCCCTCAGAAAGGAGCAGGAGGAGGGCGGGAGCGTTGGTAGGAAGTGAGGGATGTAGGGTGAGGCAGCTAGAGCAGTAGCGACAAGGAAGGAAGAGAGGGAGGAGAAAGACACAGCAGATGGAGTGAGGAGGAGAAGGAAAAGTAACCTGAATGAAAGCAGGAGGGGTGGGGGATGGATACGATGCAGAGAGAACAAGAGAGAGAGCGACGGAGACAAGAGGTGGGAAAGAGAGCAGGAAAAAGACAGAGGGGGAGGAGAGTGAGACTGCAGTTTGTGCTTGGTAGTCACAGTGCGTCCATACATCCAGTCACTGGTTCTTCTAATTGGATTGCGGAGGGTCAGGTGGGTAGAGGCAGAGGGCGGGGTTTGGAGGAGAAAAGGAAAGGGGGAGGGGGGGAATGGAAGCGGGGTGATGGGGTACAAAGAATGCAGTCCAGGAAAATGTGCAGGCTGCTGACGTCACGCTGTCTTATTGATGAGGAGAGGAGGCTGACTTTGACGGCTCGCCCTGGGCTGTTTTCTGCATCAGCAAAATGGCTGCTTGTCGCCAAGCACCGTATCCACATTTATTTTTGCATCACATTTCATCCGAATGGCTTTAGAACCCTGAAATATCTCCGTGTGAGTGGATATAATCAGATCCAGCTCACAGCAAGAGTGGACTAGCGTATAACGCAGCAGGAGGGCTTACGATAGCAATAGCTTTGCTGCGGATGTTGGCTCATTCAAGGCACCACTTAATCATGTAAATGACTGTCAAGTAGTGACTCTGACACTGAGCTTTGGCTAATGACTCCTCGTGTTCCAGGCTTACGAGCAAAAGATAGCAAGCCACCTTTTCCCCTTACTATCAAAACAGGACATCATCAGGATTTATGTCCTCTAAACTTGCTGCTGAGTCATTTGATCCACGTAGTGTATTGCTCTCTCCTTCTCACTCTCCTACCATCAGTACAACTCCTAACGGTGCAGGGTGTCACGCCTTTGACGGGGTGCTCAGTGCAGCCAATGGCAAACATGTAGACACAGAGTTTGTGAGGTTATAAGGACCAGGGTCTCTTTATTGGTTAATCATATAGCAGCATGTTTGGTTGTAGACCAGTTTCTCTGATTTATTTCCTTTCTTAACCCACAGAGGGTGCCAGCGAAACACATGTAGTCATTTCATGCACTGAATCATCATGTGCCTCAGCAAAGCCCCCTGCAGCCTGAGGAGTCATACAGACGCACAGTGACACTATGATCTGCAGAGATTAGCTCAATTGCATCATTTCCAGAAAGTAGGGTTTGATTTGAACCAATTTTTGTATACTAAAATGCACCAGCTCAAAACATTGTTTACCTGTGACACGGTCAGTTTGATGACAATTGTGTTAATCATATGTTATAGTCTACACAGCCACAAGATCTCCGTCCAGTGTATCAGAAAGCTTTCTGCACAGTCATCTTCACAACACTAGATGAGAAAGCTGTTCTAGCAACACATGGCAGCTCAGCATGTTACCAACACAGTTAAGGTTCTTTTTTTCCATTTAAATTGTCACATGTCTGGAGCTATCGAACAGCCTCGTGGCGCCCTCTAGTGCGCATAATGAGACAGTGAGGATTTGAAAAGCCACAGACTAAATAATGAGAAAGTTGGGCAAAGTTATAAAGAGAAACTGCTATTTTAAAAGTACACACTTCCCTGAAAATGTAAAAACCTACACACTGCATACAATATATAAAACGCTATACATATATAGAAACAATAAACAAAGCTTAAGCAAAAGTTTAAAAAATGGACTTAAAAACATAGCAGTGCGAGACTGCAGCAACACCATGACACTAAAACTATTTTTGAAATGCACAGTCAGCATTCTGGGTTTGAGGAGTCTGTCACACACCTTCCTCTCCCTTTCCTGGCATAAGCAGAAAATTGTAAGAGAAACAAAGCTGCAGCAGTTTGAACCTTTAGGTTCCCTGACTCCACCCCACCACCACTGTCCTCCTCTGCAGGTATGCACAGCTCTGGCACGACTCCTGCAGTACCTGTGGGCTGCCTGTGGTGGGAGCTTTAGCAGCAGGAAGAGAGCAGCTGGATTCATCCTCCAGCTGCTGGAATGTCACGGCTCAGAGTGATGTTGCGGCAGGCAGGACCCCTCCCACACAGGTCTGATGTCTTGTATAGGGTGTGTTCTCCTTTTATCTTAGTGTTATTACGCTGCGTGACGGGTTCAGTGTTATACTAAATATTTACAAGATATTTACTCCATCACGTCTATTGCCAAATGGCCAGATTACCAAATCAGGAGGAACACCAGCACAGTTTGTTAACACTATAAATCTTTTAAGAGAATTGAACCTTCTCACGATCCATCATCAGCACCCTTTTTAGCAATTTCCCATCTTCAGCTGCTCCCTTATTCACAGGGGGTCGCCACAGCGGTTTAATTGATTTGGATTTGAGTTTTTACACCAGTTACTGTTCCCAAAACAATCTTCTCAGGATCAAACTGGGAATTTTTCACTAGTTAGGCGAATGTGTAAAACCACTACACTGTGAACTGCCTGAGCTTCCTGAGTGTGACCATGTGAGGTCATAATGGCTGAAAGGCAAATGAGGTCAAACCACCAGTGGGACGGATTCAGGTTCAATTCTCTCTGTAACTGACAACAGCATGACTTCAAAGGGAATCACAAAAAAGTGGTAATAAAAGATTACACGGTGAACACGAGCAGCTGACTGACTGCAGGATTGTACGCACATGAATGTCTTAATAATAGTTCTGACAGGATGCTAAGGAGCATGCAGCTTGCCTGCTCCGGCTAACATGCTTACTCTCTTCCCCCGCCTGCGTCGGCTATATTTAGCTCTGCCGGGATGCTGGAAGGAGGCGTGACTGCAGAAAGTGAGCTAGGGATGAAAGGTTTAACCCTTAGCAGTCATGATGGCCATTAAAACACAGCACAGAGCTTTCCCCAGCATCGTGACTCCTCCTCCTGCAGGAGAATCGTTGCAAGAAAAAGCAAACTGCCCAAGAGGTGGAAGGCTGGCAAGCCTTCTCCTCATTCTAAGACATAAAAAAGGGGGGATCTGGAAAACTGCTTCCTCAAGGTTAATAACTCTTCTTCTGGAATGACAATTATTTTGAGTAACGTGCTCGGATGTACAAAGAATGCATGGGTTCAGCAGTGTGGAGCTGAGAATGAATCATAATGCTAAATTAACAGTGGGAGCAGAGAGCTACACTTACCTGGCAGTCGAAATCCTGAAAGTTGCGTGCATTCTGCGTGAAAAGGAAAAGAGGAGAGTTAAATGTAGCGTAGTATGCTAAAGCTGGTAATCACTCTTAATGTGTTTGTGTAACCCCACCAGATGGATGGGAGTGTGGTGCAGGATGTATACATGTGTGCAGACAAAATGGCAATAACCCATGTCTGATTACATTTATATCCATGACATTCATGCAGCTCTTCACGGAGCTGTTGATAACTTATCATTAGCTCCTTAGTTTAACAGCATCGAAACTAAAGTCTTTGCTTCACATAATACATGTGATGGTGCACAATTCTGACGTTTTTATGTTAATTTGCATTGTTTGAGGCCTGAGTGGGCAGCCGACCACAGAAAAGATGCCACTGGGATTGAGTTGCAGGAGAGACCAGTGGGGTGTACATGCTTTTAAACGGAGATGGTTTCTACAGAGCGGTCCTTTTCTTCTTCTAACTGCCTGTGCAGCAGAAATCTGGATACAAATCCACCACTATAATGAAATAATGTTGAGATGTGATGAATGTAATGCAAGTAAATGGGGTTGCTTTGATTTTTAATGTTGGGTGAATTACAAAATCGCTATTGGAGTGGTTAAAGAAATGGATGGATAGATTCACTGCACCATGTCAATCATCACACTTTACAGGGCATCTTGATTGCAGTCAGGTGACTCAACATATTAAAGAGACTTTTAAAAGGCTTCTTTTACATAGTCTGGGACGGGAGACGGTGCAATGAAGGTTACAATGATGAGCTAAAACGAACAGCAGCCATCTATGCGTGCCATAGACACGACCTACATATTAAAAATCAGTAAAGGCTTGAGTAAAGCTGTGGTACGTGGTGCCACAAGACAAAGGGGGAAAAAAGTCTTGTCCAAGTCACTCAGCTTAACCATTTCTTTTACATCTAACAAGTTAACTGGAAATACTGACAGCTTGGTCTCCTTATAAATATCAGACCTTAAAGAAAACTAAGATATGAACTACACTGTGATTGGCCAAAACTAACAGGCCTGTTTTGCTTTTATTAAAGGCACTTTAATGTCATACTAAATGACAGGATACATTTATAACCTTCGCTGGCTACCTAGGTGCTCTGAGCTTGACCAGTGTAATAAGAAATTATCAGTCGGCAGTCAGAACCAGTTTCCACCACTTTTACAGAAATGAGGATCCTCCTTCATCATTGTTATCACATCATCAACATCATCTCAATCCACTTTGAAGACTCATCTGTTTAATGAGCTGACCACTAGGTGGAGTGAGAGGTCAGTGCCAGTCTCCTCTATTTCAATGATTTCCATGATGCATTTTCCCCACTCTGTCTTCTAACATAATACATTTACCTTAACTGGCATAGAGCACACTCAGAGAAATGTTCTCATTCTTCAAATCCACCCCTGAGGTGACGCAATCCCCTAAGAGCCGATACATAATCACACACTCCTCCCTCTGAGGCACGATATGCTCCTGACTGTGTCAGTGATCGGGGTACAGAACAAAACAGACACATCATCATCGTCATCATTATTGTTCTAATCAGTTAATCAGGTGTTGAGAATGAAGGCGGGAAGAAGGAAAGACAGGTAGCGCTTCTTGTCTCTTTCTGCTTTTATTGTCCCTCACTCGCTGCAAACTTTCAAGCTTCAGAAATAAAAGAGATGAGTTTCTTTTAGCTTTTCCTTTGATCTCTTTACCTCCTCGCCAGACTGTTTTCTCTGCCTCTGTTACGTATTCTCTCATTGCTTCATTCTGTCTACAACCCCTTTTGCCGCCCCCCCATTCCCTTTACACTTGAGCATATATGAATAATTCACTTTGATGAACGGCACTGCAGAGCATGCATGACTAGTGTATTAGCGTATGTATTTTCCTGGGAGTGCTGTAGTGGGTGCTTATTCATTTTTAGGAGACAACACATCTGTTCATTTTATGTGTATGGTTACAAAAAATTAATCTTGTCGCCTCTGCAGCTTGTCATCACATTGTTCTCGCTGCAACTCACCTTATTGGTCAGCAGCGGCTTGATCTCAGTCAGCTGTACATCCTGGAGCTCATCCATCTTCCTGTCGGATCACTTGAAACCACTGTCCAAGAAGGAAAAACGAAACATTTTCATCAGGAGGAGGACCGCATGCTGCCAAAGACACTTAAAATCTCAGATTAAAAGATGTCCATCTTTCTATTTTGCCTTTTTAAAATTCACACTAGCGCTGTGATACTTATGCCGTTATAAGAGTCAGACACAGAGGGCAAAGGGCCTCATTTCTGCTCCACACAGGTAGTGAGCAAACGCAAATATATATCAGGCCAGATTTAACAAAAAGTTTTCTCATTTGTTTTCCCCTTGAAGCCAGCCGTTTGTCCCTGCTCGTAATTACTGAACAAGAATCCTGACACAGAAGTGTCCCCCTCCCCCACTTTCCCTGAAATGCTACCTATTTTGCCCCCCTGTTTGCACAAGGTGAGGACAGGAAGTAGCATTGAATTTCTTGGCCGTTCCTAGAAGCGTGGCTCATGTTGCACATAGCAGCAGATGGAGGCTCTAACTCTTCTAGGTCAATGCTTACAACCGGCAAGCTAAAACCACAGCAGACAGCCTTTCTATAGATGGACGGCATTAAAAGAACAAACACACACTATGCTAGGAGAAACAAGCAAGACGTGTAGGCAAATGCAATTGGATGGAAGACCGGCCAACTGCTACCTTTTAATCACTTCCTGAATCCAAGCCAACCCCCCTTGGAATGACATTGAGCTGCTGGTATCAGATAACCTTCAATTGGTTAGAGAAGAGTCAAACAGCCAAGTTCCAGCAGGAGACACCAGAATAGATGACGTCACGCCATGTTTGTTTTACCAGCAGTTTCACCCTGCAATTGCCTGACAAAGGTCTAAACCCACATCTGCCTGCTGATGCATGAATCGGCTCAGGGGTCGTACTGGACTAATAACAGATTTCAAATTGCATGGGAAAAAGCCAGGGAAGCAGATGGCAACAAGTGAGCACAATCCTCAAATTACATAAAAAAAAACAGTTCAGAGAAAGAAAAAAAAAAAGTGGAAACATCCAGGATTGGAAGGACTCAGCGATCAGTAAATGGGGAGTGAAAACATGCCAGGCAAAATCCCTGCTGACAAATCCGGCTTGGGAGTGGAACTAAATAATATTTAGACAACTGAACAAGGAAAAGAAGAAAAACAAATATTCTGCATGCTTGAGCAGATTGGGTGTATTGGTCGGATCAATCCAATACTTCCTCAGGCCGTCACAGAAAGGAAGGAGGCAAAGACCTGCTTTATTTGTAGCTGGCTAGTGGGGTAATTGAAGTGTTTAGTGCGACGGGGGTCAAGGCAAGCTTAAACTGACAGGCTGACTGGGTGGCTTTCATAGCCTAACCCCACTGACCTCACCGCCTTCTATCCTCTACACCAGCAATATTACAGAAGCAGAACGCTTGCTTTTATCTTGAAAACTGCTCAAATGCTCTACACCTTTCTTGTGAGCGACTTGCTTTGTGCAACCTGGCGTTGCACAAAAATCAGCCTCTCTTAGACAGGCACTGTTCATTAATCTCACAGCATTTGAATTTGCGCTTTCCTGTATAAGCTTGGACCCAGTAGCATATACATGTCACCTTCAAAACAGCACAGCAGCTCTGAGTGCATATTATACCAAGGCAGGCTCACACACTGAATCTTCAGTTGCTCAGCTCATCATTGCTTTGTAAAATGTCCTAAACAGCCACGACAGGAGAAAGAAAAATAGGTACACTAACATTTTTTACTGGGTTTTAGAGTGTGGCTGTGATGGGTAAGGTTAAAACAATTGATTGCTAACAACTTTACAATCAAAATATTGGCAGAACATTAACAATAGCAGAAGTCAGTTTGTTGCTTCCAGCTGTTTTTAGAAGTCTTTTTTTCTATGTTTTCCTTTACATGCTTACTTCACTTACTGAGAGCATCACAAAGCAGAGTGAGAGAGTTGGACCTATTTATGCACATGGCATAGTGCATCATCAACAAGGTGTGAAAGAATTGATCACTGACTTCCTCAATTCACAAAGGTGAGCAAGTAGCTTCTCTATTATCGAGGTGACTTCCTAAATATAGAAGCCGAGGCAGGAAAACTCACAATGTCACGAGGGTTACCTGCCTCACTCTGTCACTGTTGTGGATATATGTGAATGAAGCAGAGAGGAACACTAACGTAACGCTAAGTCGACCTCATCTAAATGACAAAATGCCATCATTTATCAGACTGATGAAGCCGGAAATGTTACATATCATGTGACTGTAAATTGGGTACAGACTAGCTGTATCCCAGAGCAGCTCTGCTGGTCTCATAACCCCTTGTAACAATGCAGGTAAAGAGCACCAGATCACATTTAGAAACATCCACTGCCTTCGCCACCCTTTTCCTGCCTACTCTATGTCTGAGCTACCATTCAGCATCTACAGCTGTTGCCATAGAGACAAAGCTGGTTGCTGATGTTTATTCTAAACTGGGATAGACCCAAGGGACAGATGTAAGGCAAAGAAACAAGGGGAATAGATAATGGTAGAAATGAGAGCTGCCGAAACACGTTTTGAGCTTCATTTCCTTCAATGCCGTGGAACAATGCTCGAGTGTAACACATACATGTTATCTCGATGATAGCAAAGAATTCTATAACTGTAACAGGAAATGATTCCCAGGCTACAGCAGGGAAATTCACTTTGCAGCTTGCAAGGTTTGTCCCACATTCACACCGCACCATGGATGTGGAGGAGGATGGGGGAAGGATTCAAAGTGCTGATATGGAACAAGATCTTCCTGCCTTAACAGTATTACCATCTGTTGTAGCCGATCACTCACAAACAAATACTCTCTAATACCAGATTCTGTTTTACTCAGCTCCACCTGCATTAATACGAGTAACACCAGATTACATGCTGGATCTCACACTTTAATTTCCCACATCTGTGCTCTTCAGGTTCTTTCTCCTGCAAAAGCGTGTTGCTTTTAGGAGAGCCTCATCGCCAAGGATAAATATCAGCTCACACAACGAGGAAAGGAGCAGGCAACAGAGGATCCTGCAGAAAGTGTGTCAAGAGAAAACCCACATGAGGCTCTTTCGACACTGAAAAGGTCATCTTTCATTACATTCTAGAGTCAGCAGTGTCTCTGAGAGACCAGGAGGTCTTCCAATTCTGGCAAAATGACTTTATCGGAAGAATTGCAAAGACATGCTGAAATCTGTCAGTTTAATAAAGGGATAACTCATTTACCATCGCCCCCCTCTCCTCCCCGCTCTTCTGCTGGCAAGCACTCCTGCCTACCTCACACAGAACATCCTGAGCTTTAAGCAGAGACAGAGCCAGTCTTTGCTTTAACAGTGAGACGCAGGCGCCTGAATACATCCGTGTGTGGACACAGTGGCGTATGCCAAACACTTCCTTGAGATATACCTCGTCTCTGCCAACAAAAGGAGTCCTGTAGCTGCCATGTCAGCAGGCATCCCTGAGTGATTGATGAGCAAATCCCCCTCCTCCCACTTTTTCCTCTCTCCCTCATCCTCTCCTTCTCTGCACTCTCTCCATCTTTTCCTTTTTCTGCTCATCTCCATCACACCTTGGGCCATCAGGAACTGTTTGCAGGTGATGTGATGGGCAACTGAAAGCCCAGCTGTGCCACCACTTAATTTAGCCCTTTTTCACCATGGCAACAGTGACTTCAGATTTACTTGTTTACGTCATGGCCGCACTTTTGACTCTGGCCTCTCTGCTTTCGTGCTGAATATCAGCACAGTGACCTCATATTAACGTGCCTCCAGGGCTACGAAGACCCTGACTCAGCCATCAGGTGTACTGCTATGGCGATAAACAATGAAATCCTATCGACTCACTGTCATCCGGCACGGTGGGAAGAGGATTACAGCAATGACGGTGGGGTTCAAATGAAGGACTAATTAACAACCCCCAAGAAAACCAATTAAAAAAAAACAAAGCTCACAAAATGTTACAAACATGGTTTTAAATTTAATTTTTATATAGAAAACTACAAAACAAAAAGTTTCAGTTCTGCTGCATTGCTTCTGATTTGATCTTTAATCTTGCACCTTTCCAGGTTTACAGTTCTACACATTTTAAACATTTCACTTCAACAGTACAAAAAGCATCTTAGTCATTGGTAATGTGTCACTTTGCCCTACCACGCATTGCCTTTTTAAAATTCAGAATCCTTATGGTTTATTTATCTTAATGACTTTAACTTCAAACTATCCTCTTAGGCTGATCTAGATTCATTTGAAGTTTGTTTTCTGTGGTATGTAAAAGGGATTCTTGCTTAAAAGCAGCGAAGATTTATTTTCATGTTTTGATCCTCTGAAAGTCGGTGCTGCAAAGTTTTCAGCTTGCACAAAATTTTTTTTAAAAAAATTAAAATGACTTGAGACACTGGCCAAAATTTGCAAAGAGTAGTGGTGGATCACACTAAAGCTCTGTGCAGGAACTGTATCCTCCATAGAACAGCGCATTTCTAAACTGATGATGCTTGACAGGTCAGCTCGCTCTCTGTGAGAGTTTAAGGTCTTTGGTGAACTCGGGTGCGTTTTGATTTTTTATGACCACACATCATTTCACACAGAACAAGAGGGAAAGTTCAGCAAAGCCTTCAGATCCCCTATAAGTCTCACCTTAATCCTCAAGAAACTAAGCTAATTTAGTGAGTGAAATGACAGACTAAAGTCAGGGATTAGAAATGGAAATTTACGGGCGCTCGCTGTGTGTGCAGGTGGCCATGTGCCACATGACTGAAAGGCAGCAGCTCGAGTTTAAATCTGGCCTGAAAAACTTTCTGGCCCACACAACTTTCCAGTGGGCCAGATCCTGGTAAAAAAAAGAAGATGAAGAAGCAGAAACACTTCCATGGTAAAAAAAACAAACTATCATGGCATGTATAAACATATGGGCTCATTTCTCCTTCCCCTGGTGCATTTTTGAGTGGCAGTTTTTGTCTTTTGGATTTTATTAAAATTGTATTGACTTTATTCCTCGATAAAGCTTCTTCTTCTTTTGCTCTCAGTATTTTTATTCTAAAGTGAAATGGCTACTTTTGGTTTCCCAAGTTTACTGATCTGATCGTGCTGACAGCTCGACTGCCCAGAGCGAGGCCTGTAATCCTGGAGGAGCTGCAGAGGTGATGATGGGGGTTCAGAGCCGGAGCCATTCCAGCAATCATCATGGGGTTATGTGAGGTCCTTGGACAATAAGATGGACGCGCCTGGCGAGCTGACTAAGACCCAGGAACACTGTGTAATTTTATTGTGTTGCATGGAAATGAGACTACACTCACAGTTCCCTAACCACAGTGTAACCATATCTGGCTCCAGGACTTTTCGTATGTGATGGGTATTTACTGTGAGCGGTAATTACTGTGGAGGGACTGCACTCTTTGGAAATTAAATGTGGTGTAGTCCCAGGCATGTTACTACAAAGAAACATTTTTTGGCCTTAATATCAAACTGTGAGTGGAATGAATCCATATTACTTGCCAAAGGATTTCTCTTCTGTGGTTGCTGTCAGAATCCAGTATCTACTCTGAATCATCCAGTTGGAATCGAAGTGGATTCTTCCATCAGCTGACACAGAGATCATGCAAACAACTGTGGCTGTGGCCAAAAGTTATAGATAATAAAAGGAAAACCTCTAAACCACGTGATCTTTTCAGACAGGCAGTGCCAAAAGGACAGATACAGAAACTCTTAACACCTCACCTCTATTTATTTTTTCACATCTTTACTTGCCTCCAATATATGCAGATTTAATTTATTGAGCTTTTTAAAAGTTATTTCACTATTTGGTATTTTCTATTTAATTGTGCTCTTTTTCGGTAATTTTTACCTTCTTTTTTGTCATATTGCATCTAGTTACTCTATTTAAACGTTGTTGTTACAAGTTCATTTAGCCTTCAGTGTCATTCCCAAAAACTTACAATTAGAAATGTTCCTAAAAAAAAAAAAATCCATGGGAACAATACAATTGGAATTAAGTGGGAAGCATTAGATAAACTGACAGAGAATGACCCTTTAATATTTTAGCCGCTATAACACAAAATGTCCCAACCTTTGGGGAAAATTTAAGGATATTTTATTATCTAATAAATAACCCAGTTTGGTTATCTCGTTCTTGACTTGGGCCTATGACCAACTCACTTCCACTGACGGGACGCAGACTTATCTGCCCATCTGCCAAAATGTTACAATCACAGAGGAACACAAGCATGTCTGTCCTCAACTAAAACTCCTGTCCTCATTCAACACTTCAGCGATCTTCACATCACAATAGAAAACAGGCTAGCACAAATTCCACTAGCCTCCTGCCAGCCATTCAGAGAGCCCGACATCCATGTCTGCTCCTCTGTTTTCAATTTCGGGGTAAACACAAATCTGTGTAAACAACTTCGCCTAACCCGGGCACTGGTGCGGTGATGCCCTATTCAAGTGGAATCTTTCTAGTGTACAGTTACTAGAAATTTCCTTATCCTCACTTTTCGTAAACAGGCAAAGCCGGTGTTTATAGTTCTGAGTCTTTAGAGGCGACAATCCGCACCGGAGTAAAGCTAATGGGCTGTGACAAGGCTCAGTTGCAGATTATTGCTCTAACTGGGGTCATTTGGTAAGAGAATTAGAGGAAAAATCCATTCGTTTTGCATTTTCGCCCCCCCCTCCCAGCCTAGTCCCCTTGTTAGGTCACTAACAATGTAACTGACAGAAAGAATTTAAACCCAGAGAGATAATACCTGGGAGGAAATCCGATCTGGAGTCTGAGATGTTTTGTTCTCCACTGTGGGAAAAGCTGACCTATAACACGAAGCATCTCCTGCAGATACTGTCAGCAAACCCACACAGATGAACGAGCACAGACACACGGCACACACTGGCATGCACGCGCACTCGCACGCAGCTCCCCGTGTTTCATATCTGCGTAATTAAATGACAGCTTGCTCTCCTGGGGCTCCATCATCCTCCTTACAGCTTCTATTATTCTCCTGATACAAGCTGGCAGAAGAGTTTTTCTTCTTTTGACAACATGAGAAAAAAACTATAACGAGACATGTTGCTGACATTTTTCTCAGGATTCAGTTGAAAAGGTATATTTTTATCCAAAATCCCAAATGTGGGGCAACACCCACAGCTGGTTTTGACATTAAACTTCTAAACAATGGCCTAGGCTCTGTAATAAATGAATACACGCCAATACGCATAGATGATCAGTGCATGGGAAAGCCTGCCAGAGAGAAGCTATTTCAGGACAGTTAATAAGACAAACAAATCTACCACCTCCTTGTTTGATCCTTCTAGGACTAATAAGGTCTAATAAAAGCTAAAAGCTGCATTACTATAATTGACTCACCCCTCTTTGAGAAAGGAATCTGAAGGCGCACTGACTCAGTCATTACTACATTTAATATCCTGTGCCTCCGGACAGTCATTACTCAAAATGCAAGTGATAAAAATGTTGCAGAGGCTGTACTTGGAGGGCTCACGGGACATTACACACATAGGAGCAATAAGGTTTAAGACCTATTCACCAGACAGAATATGTCCACAGAAGACTCACGACCTTGTCCTCTGACCAGTTATGTTCACTCTCGATGAACATGACATCGCTGTCTGTGATAAAAAGCTTTAGCGACACTGTAGTCAGTGCACTCATCTGCCTGCCAAAAAGAGAGGGCCCTCTTCTACTGACAGATTTCTGTAAAAAGGTAAACACACCTATTTACACTCACGCAATTTCAGACAACTAAAAGCTTAAAAAAATACTTAAAAAACACTAACACATTTCAATCCAGTTTAGCAGGGCTTCACTGGCATGAAAGACACTATAGTGGTAAAGCTGCTTCAATAGCCAACAGCTGCATGTGGGGAGTGTGTTCACTGAAATAAGATCCAATGAAAATGATATATAATACACATGTAAGTGACATTAAACTGCTTAGCACAGCTATAGGCCTACAGACAAAGGTAACAAAGAGACAGACTTGCTGTCTCCCCAGCAGCAGGAGCACTAAACAGGCCACAAAGCATTACCTTAATGAGAGCACATTAACCCCATGCCCCACCAGCACGGACACTATGTTGGCAAAAACGAAGTGAGCTCTAGTATGATGACTACTGCTGATTTTATATTATAGCTAACATAATATACCATTAGTAAATTATTTAGAATTATCAGTATCACTGACAGTATATTATTCTGCATGTAAAAGAAACAAACATATGAATCACAAAACTAAAAGCACACAAACCAATATCTGATTCGAGGAACACTCAAATACAGATGGCTATATTATTGCTGAGCATTTTCTTCCCCCAATTATTAATAAGGAGACAAAAAGTTAACATTTATAGCAGATAAGACGCAAAAGCAGTGTAGGCGCATGGTACGTTTCTAGATGTTCTTATTCCGCTCTCTCTCCTTTGTGCGTCTTACATCTGTGTTGGCAACAATAACGCAAAGTGCTGTGAAACTGAGCACTCCAGCATCACCTAAGATCTGTAACAGTATCTCACGATATGAGATCTTTTTTTTTTTTTTTTAAAAAGAGCCTAGAAGAGTTTAGCATTAGTAGCATAAAGCCTGAAGCCTCCATTGTGGTGTCTGACAAATTTCCGAGCCACGAGGCTAAGAGTGATAACTATCTGATAACTTAATGGCAATTCCCAGTTGATATGGCCGTGACCACTTGAAAAATCTCAACATATTGCCTAACTTTACAGTAAATATATGTATATGTATTGTATGTGTTAAAAAAAGAAGGTGAGCAAAAAGATATATTGCACTTTGAAAGCTTGGTATTTACACCTGTCCATCGAATGGCGAAACTGACACGGGGAAGGCTGCGATAATTAACTGGACCGATTAATAAGTCTATCACCAGCATGGACACTTATGCACATGTCTAATCCTGCAGAGCAGCTAAGTGCAAGAAACCATCTTATTACTCGGTGAGTGCTTTTAAAGGATTCCTTAAGGAGGGCACTTTACCTGCTAATTGTCTTATGAGATTGAAGAGCACCATCTGGCAGATTTGATTCATAACAGCACATCTACGGGCATAATCAGCATGTTTTATGTCTTACATGAAGACGCACATGTCGAGAGAAAATCTCAGAGGACAACTGGCTGGCTCCCTAAACAGAGTGCTATGGTTTGTAAAAATACTTTTCATAACGTTCAGGCTCAACCTAAATTTACTTCACTAATGCAGACCCAGAGACCAACAGTAATATTTTCCACTGGTGTTCTGATGTTTCAGACCAGCAAACTGGAAACTCAATTTATCCATTATGCAGTTGTGGATTCGGGTGTTTGCAAGAGGGAAGCTGGGACATGAGTCAGCCCTCCCCATGCCCCACCCTCCTCACTACATTGTACTATATAGTCAAGCATCTATTCTGGTCTTCGTTTATAAATAAAGTAGTAGTCCTTGCACTAAGCTGCAACTTTATGAGAGCCTTAGTGGGCAGTGTGACTGGACCCCTGTGACTATATTAAACTGCATAGTTTAAAGTAAATACATCCAAATTTTCAAGTGTAATCACTAGAGACCAACATAATTTAACACTGCTTTAACTCGACACTGATGCTAAGATACCAAGCTGCATCCTCCGGGACTGAAAAATGAAGCCACCGTTGAGGTGTCAGAAACTGCACTTCCTCTAATAATGACTGGAAGTTAACTTGTCAAGTGGTTGGAGTTTTAATGATATTACCTAATGAATAATATGGCCTCCTGGAGTTTGTGCTTCAGTTTTAAGCTAATTAACACTTGATAACGCTTCTGTCTCATAAACATACTAGTCTGACCGGGATTTTAAGACCGGACCATAGCAAAGTACAAGCACTACATGAGAATGCATGAGGTTCATATGATTGCTCCTATTACTCCTCCTTGATTCTTTGGCTTAACATCATAGTTAGTCCTACTTGTGGAGCTGATTGGCTAACTGTGAATCCCCCTGCTGCTGCATTGGACCAGCTGCTTTTTCAAATGAGAAACTTTCATTTTTCCATCGGAAGAATCAGTCAACAATCAACTCCATTGCATGAAGTTGACTGATTGATAAACAGACTGGTAGGATCAAAAGACCTGAACCAAAGCAACATCAATTTGGACCAGAGCTGAGGTGTAACACAACCGACCTGTGCGTGTCTTCATTTGTAATTGAACAGCCATGAGAACGGAAACATAATGGACTTACGCACTTTGACTTCCTCGCTTTTTAACACATGAAACCATTTATTGTGATAGAGACTAGCAATATTTTACCCTCCTCTATAAAAGTTCTCTGTGCATTTATAATGTATGTCACAAACACACATATGAATTCACTTCATCTTTCCTTTAACTCCACAAAGCCCCGCAGGGCACTGACTCAGATGATCCTTTCAAACAATGATAAACAGACTTAATAAGAAAACAGTATTGCAGAAAACAACTGAGTTACTGTAGTGCAGCTGGGTGACATGGGGGGAAATCATATATCAGAAGTCACTGCATAGTCGGGAAACTTAGACCATTTTACATCTTCCAACTATGTTAAAAAATATAACGTTTCACTGGCAAATTTAATGTATCCCTAAAAAAAGTAAATCAAGTCTTGCAGCATTTTGTTAGCGTTCTGTTTCCATAAATGAAGTAGCTTGGCTATACAAACAACTATAACATTAAGCTATCATCTTTAAACTGGAATATTTTTTTTAGACAACACGTTTTCCCCCCTTCATGGTGCAGGGGAGAGAAATAGTCTGCAGATGCAGACCGAGCACAGTTCTGGAAAAATTGTTTTGCAGCACTGAGTGACAGAAGACATGCAATTACTAGCATGGGTTTACATACAACATTAAACTACATCAGCACAAATGCTGTTTCATCCTATACTTCATTATAAAACATATTAACATACCTTAAAAAAATCAATATACTGCCCAGGCCTAAGCTGTAGCTTCATGACAGACACCATTGATGAATCAATAGACATCAGAATATACAGGTCTCACATAAAGGACGCTTAATGATGGGTTACAAGGAAAAAAAATATCGCTGCTAAAGGACGAAGGACGAGACAGCTGTGTCTTGATAAATTAGCTCTGATAGCTCAGATTGAGGTGTGAGTGTGACTGAATGAATCTCTCCTGGCTCCGCTCCTCCTGGTATCTGGCTATAAATTGGCTGAATGGCCAGGCCTGTCTGCCCTGCACTCAGCGCTGCTAATAGAGTACCTGCCCCACTATGCTACGCTAGGCTAGCTGCGGCTCAGTCTATGGGGATTTCCTCTGCCATGCTCAGTTGTGCAGGAAGCCTAAAGAAAGAAAGTTGAAGACAGAAACTGTATGTGTGTGCGAGTGTGTCTGTGTCCTGGGTCACAGCTGGTTGATGTGAAGAGGCAGAGTTTCCAGAAGAGCAGAGTCCTGCTGGAGGCTCAGCAGGATCTGGAGACTGCGGTCAGGCTGGTTGAAGGGCACCTGTGAAAGCAGCAGCGAGGCCATCTGTGTGGCACGGGACCTAACAATCTCAGACACACGCATGCACGGCACATCAGCGTCACTTCAACAAACGAGGGGAGGGAAACACAAGATACTGTTTCCATAAAACATTAACAGAGCACAGAGACATGAGAGCCCTTGTATCCAGAGACAGTGAAGACCTCTGCCTGTGAAAACACAGCAAGCTTTGAATGAGGACAAGTCTCAGTATGTTTCAGTGTATGAATCAGTGCTAAGAGGCCTGTTGCCTCACAGGAACACAGCCTCTGCTAATAGAGTTATCTGTGTGGTCAGCTTGGCTGTCACAATGACTGATTGCTGACAATTCAATTTCCCAGAGAAACACAGAGGTGGCTCCTCTGGCGCCTTCCCTTGGCGAATGTTCGCTGTGGAGGCTGGCGGTGTCCTTGGCAACCACAGGAGGGGGAGGTACGCCCCCCCCAGATCCAGCTCAGCTGGTGGCACTGCTGAAATCGAGCGACCTTTTTCACCATCATTTCCATAAACTCATATTCTTCTTATCACAACAACCAATGAGGAATTCTTCAACAGCTGACTTTGACTCTACGACTCCAGCACGTTGACTTTAAGTCCAGCGAGAAAACATCAGACGAGTGATAAAAAGATGTCGACTATTCATCTCTTCCTAATATGTAAAAACAACAATACATGTACACGTGCAAACGTGAAACAAACAACTCTCACCGAGTCTAAAGGGTCCAAACCTCTCAAAGTATGATCCCTAAGTTTTTAGATCAGTGCTCGCTGCGTCTCATCTGTGAGAGAATTTATCAGCTTCCAGCAGAAACATGGATCGAGGGGGTCCTGAAACTACCAGGGCGCTGCATCTCCCATATGCTTCGTCACATTAAAGCATCTAAGTGTCTTGGGTGTCCCTGTGACCATAAAGCAAACGGAGGATGTAACCGCTCATACGGCTCACAGCCTATTGTGAGGGACTGTAACTAAAAGCTGCGTGCTGCTATTAACACTTTTAAGTTCGGAGAGCCTGCTGTGTGATGTGTGCCAGCTTATATGGATCTATGACAAACAGGGATTTGGAATATCTCCCCCAATCTGGATTAGTGAATACAGCTTCTTTTCCGCAGAAATCCAACAACCACCTTCAGACAAACGAGAGGAACAGAGAAAACTGAGGGTTAACGTGATGGCATCTGTGCAGATGTGCTCAATATGTGATCCTAAATGAAAAGCAGAGAGACGGGGACAGTCCAGAGGTCAAACCTGGCTTGCATCCAACTCTTTGGATCAACAAGCTTACCACCTGTGCTTCTCCTCGCCTCACTCCCACCTGCTGATTTGGCCGCCGATGTTGATAAGGAAAATGGAGATGGAGCCCTCCTTCTAGCAGGGATGGGATCCAGCAGATAAGAAAGTCTTGAGAAAACTATGTAGAAGACAGCGCGATTGCCTCACACGAAGAAAGTCAGCTCGCAAACGGCCTTGGATGTTTTGCCTTTCGTAGCTCGTCATAAGGAAACTTATCCTCCGTTATATCCATGCAATAAAAACAAACCGAGCAGGGACTCAGCGGTAGACTGGGATGAGATGGAAATTTAAGAGATGAACCCGGAGCAGAGGCTTACATCCATCATCTGTTTTCTCCAGGCTTTGTACAGCTTCAATTACAGATGCTGTTACGAAAACACAGCAGCAGCGCAGAGGACAGAGCCGGACTGAGAAAAAGACACACGGGATAATGTTTACATTGCTCGCCTTGCTGGGGATTTTAAAAAAACAACAAAAACACTATAATAATGTGCTGGCTGTATGTTTTTACTGCCAACTGACTAAGGAGAAATAGCAGAACAGGATGAGGATGTATTGTCAACAAAGGTTTTAGGCATTTTCCATTATAAGAAGAAGTCACGGTAAACGTCTGTGCCTGGCACAGGTTATGTTTGGCCCTGCGGGGCCGGGAATCCAAAGGTGAAAAGCGAATACTAGACAAGACTGACTGTCAGCACAGTGGCTTAATTACTGTCTCCATCTGAGCAGCCAGTGTTATTTCCTGACATTCATCCCTGCCAATGCTGCAAGAAATCCTCTTCTGCACAACAGCAGCATTTTCTCACTTTTCATGTACTCTGTAATCCTTGTAATACATCAAGTGGAAAGTGTAATCCAAGCTGAAAGGCACCGTAAAAGTTTCACCTCTTGACACTAACAAACGGAAATTATTTTTCAGCATTCACTTACGAGCGTTAATGCCATGTGAAGCCCGCAACTGTTTCATTTTGCCGCCTTTGCATTCACTCCAGTGAGTTTGTTTTAATTTCTGAGCGCGCGTGGGAGATGAATCACG
Organism: Aulonocara stuartgranti; assembly: GCF_965226115.1. NCBI lineage: Eukaryota > Metazoa > Chordata > Actinopteri > Cichliformes > Cichlidae > Aulonocara > Aulonocara stuartgranti. The sequence goes on along the minus strand of NC_138943.1, from coordinate 30,635,462 downwards.
CCACCTATTAAAAAAAGATATGGCAAAACTCTTGCGATAAACCACATAAACCGCTTATAAATTATTCAACATTTCAGCGAGGGCTCTAAGGATTACAGCCTAGAAAGACCTGATGAACACGTTGTCCTACAGATTCCAAGATGTGAAGGACAACGCGTGCATTAATAAACAACTTTTGACCCTCCCATAAGTTAAGCACAAGGTGATTCGGTGTAATAATCAACCACGAGCTTAGAGCTTCAAACAATAAGGCGAAACACCCCACCCCACCCTACCTGCCATCTGCTCTGTTATTATATATACAAGCTTTCCCAATCGCAGTCAACAGTCTTCTGCAACTATATAGCAACTGACAACAAAATCCTGGTAGTTGCGTAAGCTCTGTTCAGCCTGTTCTGACCATGTGGCACTGTTCGGGGCACTGTGGGAGATAAAATTTGTGAATTTAACGCCATCAAACTTTACATTTTAACACTTACATATGCTACACAGGCTTTCTTACACATTTAGCACACAGGAAGGAACACAAAGGTCACAGTGACCTTCTTGTCCTTTTCTGTAGTGTTTAAATCTCCCATAAATGAAACGGTTTCAATAACCTAATGGCAGATTTACTCTGAAAGAGTGGGATATGTGGTGGTATTTAAATACAGGCTCTGATATTCTTAGTAATGAGAAACACCTGATGCCCACTCCCTTACACTTCTCACCTGTGTGACCTTCGCCTGCGTACCAGTGACAATGTCATCAGTCACGTTATGTCTAATTATTTTTCTTTGGGGGGGGGGGGGGGGGGGGGGGGGGGCTTCTATCTCATTGCGACTGATCTGCATGGTAATGATGGGTCTGTCGAGGATAGACTGGGACAATTTGTGGAGGAGCGTGCAAAGCTGAGGGCAACACGTCCCCTCACACTGCGAGAGGTGGGAGGCCGGACATTCAACACCCGGCTTCGGATCTTTGGAGACAAATGTTTCCTGTTATAATTCAAACTAAAATTAAATCCATGCAGATAGAAATCATATTACTATTCCAGTAATTGGATAGGGGGGAGTTAAATAAAAGGCACAACTTGTATTTTTGGCGTGTTTATAATAAAAGTTCTTGTTTTTGTTTTCTTTTTATTAACAGGTAATAAGTACTAACAGGTTCTGTGCACTCCATCTATTCAGCTCAAAGCTATTCGGCTAACATTTCTTTAGTTGTCACAGTCCGTTATGAGGCGTCGTGACAGGCCTAGTTGTATTCTAACTAGCTAAAACACGGGTTAACACTTAGCAAGCACAAATGTTAACAGTGAAAAAAAATCCCAGATCAATGGCAACAACAACTGCACTGACAAATGAAGGGAAACAAGCTAAGCTGTTAACACAGGCGTTATGTCGCATCACAGTTGAGAGAAGCGGCTACGAACTCAATTCAATTCAGCTGCAGTTTATTTATTTATTTGTTGGTTTTTGGGGTTTTTTCATGACTGGACCGCTCGCTCCCTGTGAGCCACTGGTGTTTAACATGTGGTTTTAACTAGTCCCCTAACGATCCTCTAACTGCTGCCATCATCGATGTAACAAACGCCTGGACAGTACAGACAGCAGCACGAACAGGTTGAGAAATCCAGCGAGCTGAGGTAATCTCCTGTGGCATCGGGCACATCTGTAAGTGGTAAACGGTTATGAAAACTCACCTCGACGGTTGAAATAAGTATCCGGTGGTTTACTGTCAATTCTTCGCTGGGAGTGCTGTTGAATACCGTCGGTGAATTGTATTTCTAAGTACACAGCGAACAACGCTCGTGGCTGCCCAGCGTTTCCTCTGCCTCAACTAGTAATTCTGGGCGGAACTACACGCTGCGGCGGAGACACGGCGGAGGAGCCAATGGGAAAGAGGCGGTACCGCCCACAAAGTGGGGGGTGAGAACGGGAGGTCTCACTCCGCTCCGAAATCACGGAGACGACACTCTGCTCCCAAGGGAGAAACAAAATGTACAGAGACGATCAAAGCCAGTGTTTGTGATGACTTCAGTTCCCAACTTCATTAGATTCGCTGGGCTGCTGAATTTATCGACGATTAATTTTTAAACGACCGCTGTTTATAAGTCTCTGATCAACAGATGAGCATTGAGGCTTAATATATCATTTTCCTTCTCATTCCTTCATTCACGATAGCGGCTGACATTTTGAGAGATTACACGATTACAATCCCCATCCAGTTTCTATTTTCAAGCCGATTATATAACCGCTCGAATCGGCTATGCCATAAAAAGCCAAAAACCGTCACATCAAACATCAACATCAAAATATGAATGATCCAACCATCGACTTCACTGGTAGTCAACACAGACAGAAGAGGACTACTCTGTTTTTATGAGAAAACATACAGAACATGTTCATCGCGATTAATATCAAGGATATTTTATTTATGTACCAGGAAATCTGTTTGCATTGTTCTGGACATTTCCCCTGCTTCTAAACCAGACACACAGTACAGTAGCATACAATATGCTCATTAAAGAAGAATGACATATTTACAAACAAACGATTTACTGTAAATAAACAGAATACAGGAAAAAGAACACATTTACAGGTTTTCTGAGTAATATGTCACTGACACAAGATGATAGGTTAAGAAGAGACAAGTCCACATTACAATTTTCAGTGAATCATAGGTCAAGTGCTATAGCAACGACAATCCAAGGAGTAATTTAAAGTAGGAACGCAAACTGATAAAATGGGTGAACGGACAAGCAGACAGCTTTTAGACAAAACTTTTCCTTTTGCCAGTAAAGCTAAAATAAGATGCCTTTGATACCCAACAAAAATAACTTCACAGTGTAGTGGAAAACAAACCCTAGAGGAGGTCAAAAAAAATAGATTTTTTTGTAGGGACCGCTTATACAGCATCATTACATACTAGATGTCTTCAAGTTTCTATCTGTCCACATTTACCAAAAGAATTTGACAAATTACGGCATGATAGATGACCACAACTGAACTCTGGGAGACAAGGTTATGCAAAACAAAACCATTTAAAAAAAAAAAGTGAAAATGTGTTCAGAAATCTGCTGCAAAGAGTGTAGGTTCAGGAACTGCAATTTGCTTATAAAGCTTCTTCTGCATGTAAAGCACTGCGTACTGGGAGAGACGGGACAACCTCAAGCAGTAGCTCAGACAAAAGGCATTCATAAGGTTTAGAGTTGCATGGAAACCACAGAAGTGTAGTCTGGTCCTAAAGGATTTTCTCCTGCATTTACGAGGTTACTTCTTGTGTTTTATCCTGATTTAAGATGCTCACTTTTCATACACGTTCATATAAATGTTCATATAAATATTCATATATGACACAAGCTGAGCACGGCATTGGATTCCACCACACGGACCCTTTTAAAAAAGGAGAAACAGCAGCAGAGGTCAGATCAGAGCAAATGTGCTGAACCAACAAAGTCTTGGACCTGCATGAATACTGTCATCTTTGCAGCCTGTGACCAGTGAGCTTCAGCCACTGCATCTCTTCTGCAGGCTGTGTGGCGTCTGAACCTGCTGCTCTTCTCTGACGCCCTCATGTGGAGCTGTACAGGGCGATCTGCTGCACCTTGCTTAGCTGTGTCAGCAACCGTTTCATGCGGTGTTTGAGCTGAGGCAGACGAGCCAGAGGTTCAGGAGGCTCCAGTTCCCCGGTGTAGTCCAGCCAGCTCTCCAGCACTGATGACAAGAAGTAGAGTTTGTTTCAGAGAACCTTTGTGAAATTTTATCAGTCATATTTCTAAATCAGTTTGGTGAGTTAAATGACCTAGTTGGACAGAAGCTATTAAAGTCAAAGGGCTTACCATCTAGCTCCCTCTCAATGAAGTCCATCCTGTGAGAGACCTCGTCCTGGACGGCATCTATGTGATCCAGCAGGTTGATCCGCCACTGCTGATGCTGCCTGCTGTTATCTGAAGCTTCTCCGGAGTCCTTGACACCCTCGTCCCTGTTCTCAGTCTGTGACCATGAGCCACCCAATGAAGCCTGAACAGTTTTAAGGGAAAAAAATGGGAGGATTTACCTACAATCCACATGAGAGTTGTACAAGGACTTACTTGTAAATGTATTCACTTTGAGGAAAAACAAAGTTTATGATGGAGTCATTTTAAATTATATAATAAACCAAAAGGGACCTGTGCAGTTAAGATCTAATGCTCACATGAGGTGAGTTATTCTGAGAAATGCTGACAAAAGTATATTTTTATATATCCCCCTCAGAAGAGCAGCTTTTCTCAGTTTAATTAGTTTAATTACATAACAAATGCCCACCTTGTTGCTGATGCCTGTTGATTTGGGCTTGTCTGTCTCAAGCAGGCTTCCGTAGCGTTGCTCCCTTTCCAGCAGCTCCTCTGTGCTCCTCATGCTGCCCTCCAGCTCAGAGCCCTGTCGGGTCTCCACCACCAGCCGCTGCTCCACTGCTGGATAATATGCTCGTGGTTTCTGGTAGCAGTGTTCACTGGTAATGTAAGAGTCTTGGAAGGAAGGAAAGGGGGAAGAGGAGCAGGACGAAGAGGCGGTGGCAGCTGTAGCAGCCCGGCTAAGCTTCTCCAGAGCGTTGGACATTAAGATCTCTCCTCGGTTCATGTCCTCATCAGGAGTCACAGGAGATGGAATTGCATTGCTGCTCCGGCACGAATCTGAACCAATCCTTGACCTCTCCAAATGCTTCCAGGGCTGTCGCCATAGCTGCAGGTCAGGGTGAGAGTTGTTCCTGAAAGTACAGGGAAAAAAATCCAATGTGTGACTGATTAATCATTAATAACAGCTGAAGTGCATTGGTCAGAAATATCCTGTCTTGGGAATAATTGTACTCACTGTAAGACGCTCATCTTAAGCTGAAGACCATTGAGGATCTCCACTACATGGTGCACATCTCCCAGCAGCTGGTGGGTGGTGGTGATCTTCTTGGCATTTTGGTGAGAGTAGTTTTCTTCCAGGAACGAGAGTCCATACATGTGACCATTGGTCAACCACTCTCGATCATACCAGTAACGTAGACTCTGCCTCTGACCTGAAATTGAGACAATTAAATATTAACTGTAACGGCAAAAATATGCTTTGACTGTTAGGCCACCAATATTCTCTGTACAAGCCAAACTGTGTCTGACTCCTTTTCTAGTTGGTTGGGAATAAATGGCAGATTGAAGAACAGAACACACAAACGTAAGCAAACCAAGTCAACTAAACAGATGTGTGCTAAAGTCTTAGCTTAGCAGCATTTTATCAGCTTCCATCATTTACTCCTCCACCTTGGCAATATTAACACACTCTTCACACATTTTCTTTTTAGCTAAAGTCAGGACTGTACAGTCATGCAGCTCTGTACCGTGGACACAGTCAAACACCCCAGAAGACTACATTGTTTAGTTCCCACTAATAACCAACTAAAAACAATAGCCAGCAATGTTCATAGTTTCTGTAATTTAGCTGTGTTTTGAAGACCAGGAACTTATGACTCTATATAAGCAAAGTGTACTGTGCCATACAGCGACACACCTAAGTGTAAAACTTCTGTCTTAAAAAAAAACAAGGTAATAATATGAAGCAGAATTCCTTTTAAAATGCTAATATTGTATGTCAAAAGTCATGACTATGGTTATTAGGACTAAACATTCTAATCTCAATTTAAAGTTACACAATGATATCATGTACAGTCCAGTAAGCATTTAGAATCACAGTGAAATGATAGCATCTTCAAACCAGGAGAAGGAGGAGGAAGAGGATGAGAATTAGGGTAACAAAAATGAGTCATATGACATAAAAATGATTACTGATTATTGGCTAAACAATTTAGCATCCAACAAGAGCCACAGGGACACAATCTTAGAACTTGGAACAACTTTAAAAATATAATTTTTCGTATTGTCCAATGTTCCTTGGACATTGTCATTTTCTTATTGTCCACTAGATGGCCGGTTACACTTTTTCAAGATTCAAGATCCTTTTATTTGTCACGTACATAGTTATACAAGTATAACACGCAGTGAAATGACCTGATACGCTCCACAACTGTGCAAAATAGAGAGAGAGAGAAGTAAAAACTACAGCAGAAGCAAATGGTTATTTCTAACAGATTAGCAGAGCAAGCTTTATGATGGAAATGATGCAGTCTTAGGCTTTGACCATACTCTATTGTGCAGCTGGAGATCCAATGTGATTCTTATTATATTTCTTTGAGGTCTGTCACACGGGGCACATGCACAGTTGTTAAACTAATGTAAATTCTGTGCTGACAATTGTGCGCGAACATCTGCACAGTCCCTCGTGCTCACTGGAAAGTATAATTCTAGGTCTGCTTTAAAAAAAAAATAAACAAATAAATTTTTTCCCCCTTACCTGGTGGGTCTCGGCAGATGTAGCAAGTGTAACGGTCTGGAACATTTTCTTCCAACAATCCCATACAGGTGCCATGCTGCCAGCACAAACAATCTTCACACTAACAACAAGACAAACGTATTTAACAATTGTGAAAGTCTTAGATTCAAAAGCAATAAATAATAAAGCCTGATTTAAAATAAAAACAAAACAACAACAAGCTCACCTGAATCATGAAGTCATTCTCTTCTTCCACCTCACAGATGCATCTCACTATCTCTTGGTCACTGGTGTCTAAGGCACCAGAGTCCACACTCAGAGGTGGTGTAGTGACGTCCAAATCCACATCAAAGTCATCTTCACTCCACCCACAGCTATCAGTGGACCAGTCACTGAAACTATCCTCGTCTACAGTAACAGGGACAAAACGAACGGTTGGGTTTTCAAGTGAACGACACAACCTTAAGATTTAATTTGTTTGTGGGTGATCCTGTTAAGTCGAAATAAAACTTCCGCTTAAATGATGAAGCAAGCAGTGGCAGCGAACACCAGCAAAGGATTCAATCAACCATAGGTTTAAAATGTGGCAACTATATTGACTTGTTGCATGCATGAGTATCAAATGTACAAAGATGAGTCAAGCTAAACAAAAATCTGCAGCATGATGGATTAAATCCGAAAGGAACAGAAGAATGTAGGGAGAGGAACCCATCTACATCCACACATATTCAATACACGCACACTATCAGAAATACCCACCATCCACATGTATCTGCTCTGAGTAGCTGTATCCAGGCCTGCTGGGGTAGGCCTCGGGCTTGTGATTGTGTGAGGGGGGAGTTTTGAGTGGCAAATTCAATTTGGACTGAAGACCCAATACTGAGATGCCAATATTCTCCTCACTACCTGTGCAGTCTGTTAATACAGGGAAGGGGGGGGGAAGCACATGTTGAACAAAAATGTCAGCTTTAATAATGCTAAAAACAAGTGCCCATCAGGAAGTGAGAAAATGTGGCACAAACATACATTATGGACAAATGACATTACTCAAGAACAATCGGGGGGCAAACATGCAGCCCGTATTTCAGGACTGAACAATGTCAAATAACTAGTCAGTGGAACGCCGCCTATACATTCGTGTGCATGCCAAACACACCACTGTGAATGCTACCCAGAATTAACACTAGTGCAGGACTTGTATGTCGGATCAGTCATTATCAGTGCCACAATGAAATCTGGCTTTTTCCATCTGTATTGCCAGCTAAAAGAACTTTAAAAACAATCTAAAAAAATAAAATAAATCAAGCTGACCAATAGATTTAAGAGACAAGATGTTGGAGTTTTTTGACTGACATTATGGAGGGACAGAGGCAGACGACAAATATCACGCTTCTCCCACACACACAGACTCAACCACCACACCAAGAGGACTGAATGGAGCACGATGCTTTGCAGGCTAGCCATTCCCACAATGTCACAGTGAGTGCGCATGCAGAGCAGCAGATATGTGATGCAGCCATATGCCAAGCACCTGCTTCTTACCAGACTTGGCCTTCTTTTTCTTCTTCTTTTTCTTGAGTTTAATGCGGAGGAAGTCCTTCTGTTTAGGCTTTTCTTTCAGTTTATCTTTTACTGAACCTAGGGGCAAGAGTTCAGCTGCATGAGAGTACAGCAAACACTGCTAACAGGTTGGTACTCATACAAGCTGAATTGTTCTGAGCATATTTTCATTGCATCATACTGACCAATATCGAAGCAACTCCTGTCTGAGTCTTTGTCCTGCAGCTGACAGCCATTCCTGTCCAGCTGGTTCTCTTTGCTTTTCTCCCTCAGCAGTGCCCTCTGCTGATGGCCTTGAGTGTTGACTGCAGGCGGTGCTGACGTGCGTCTGCCAGCAGCCTTCAGCTCTCCACGCGGAGCCGTGGCAACTCCAACAGACTCTGAGGAAAAAAATCACAAGGAATTTATGAGCCAAGGTGCCTGATCTCAAAGCAATGCTGGACGTGCATATATTTATCACTTGGCCTCAATTCTGAAGTATGTGATTTAAAATAACAGCAAGCCGTGACTCAGCATTTCAGATTCTACTATTGAAAAAGCGACGCAGTGACCCAGTTTATTTATTAAAAACTCTTCCTCTGTCACTTTATCTGGAACAAATAACAAACTGAAGAATAACTTACGCATGGATGCAGAAATGGTGCGCCTTCTCTTTGTGCCATCCAAACCAGTGGCACTAGACTGTTTCTCAGAGGCCCTAGTCTGGACGCTCCTTGTGGGGCTGCGGTCTGCCTCTGGGGGCTGTTCCTCGCCATGGTAATATTTCATGTGGTAATGCAGCAGCTTGGCTTTACGGAATGATTTTGTGCAGCCAGGAGCGCTGCACTTGAACGGGTTGTGATCAAGATTGATGGACAGGACAGGAGGAGGTTGGTTTTTGATAACTCGATACACTGAAACAGAACAAAAGAAGTGCAAGGTGTAAATAAAGCTCTTCTTGTTTTTTTAAAGAGTGTGAGAAATTGCAGTGCTTGACTCAAAAATGTTAAAATGTACTCACATGGTTCTCTGCTAAATCTGTTGGGGTTGTGGAAACCCTGCTTCCTTACCGCTGTTAAAAGATAAATGAAAGGAACTCTTCAAAGTGCGCTCACATGCTTTCCAAAACACTAGAGAGCCAATGGCATTTCTGCTAAATGACTTCATTTAGTGCGTTAACACTTACGTTTCACAGGCTGAGGAGGCGGCACATCCACTGCGGCCTGAACACTTTCTGATTGGACATTTGGTTTCTGCTCCACATCGCCACTGGATTCTGTGGTTGTCATAGTGACAGACACCTGCTCTGTTTGCAATGACATCTGAGTGGGCAACTCTGTGTATGGCTTGAGTGACTCTGTATATGGCTTTGCTCCAGTCTGTTCCATTTCCACCTCTTCCTTTTTCACATCTCCATTGATGCGACACGTTTCGCCACCTTCCTTCTCGTCTTCCTCGACTTTCACGCCATTACTGAATCCTGTCCCTTTTTCGACATCCCTGGGCTTGATTTGGTCTGCTTTCTCAGGGATTTCCTCTTCTTTTTTGACAGTGGGCACAGCCTCTAGCTCACCATTTGTTTTCTTGTTTTTATCATTTACCATTCCCTGTTCATGCTCCTCATCCTCAGTGTTGCTGTCTTCCTCCTGGTCTGAAGTGCTGCGTCTGGCTCGCTTGTTCTTGGGTCCCCCGTTCTCCTGAGACCTTCTGTCTCTGCGGTTTGGGGCCCTCCTAACCATGTTCCTTTCAGAAGACCGAGACTTCCCTCCACCTCTCTGTGAGCAGGGCAAAGAAATAGCTTAGAAACAAAGATCTAAAAACCGTAGTCGAATCCACGACAGTATATCGTATCATTTGTAAGAAAAAAAAAACATGTTGGTACCTCTCTGGTAAAAGGCTTCACATGTATTCCTTTCACTGTCTGGATGACACCATCATAAAACCTCACAGTGTAGGATGCTGAAAAGAATGAAGAAAACATACAACTATTTGATCATTTTAAATGTGATGTGTGTGAGGCAATCGCTCTATGCAGAAATCAGATAAATCTAGCATTTTAGATTTTTTTTTGCATTCCCAACAAAAGAGAAAGTACTTAGACGACATCACAGATTTCATATTGAAACCAAAAACAAACGTACAAGATCTCAGACTATACTCCATATAACACTACTTTGCAATGAAAATGCAAAACTTTAAAAACTAGTAACAAATCCATGACTGAAACTCATTTAAGCCCATTAACTTAATGCGATACTCACCATCTTTATTAACCGAAATGACCTTAGCAGGATAGAAACGGCAGTCAGACCAGCTGGCCAACACTTTGTCATTCACATTAAAGGCCTGGAGGGAAAAGATGTGACACTGTTGGCACCATTTCAAAGATTGCATTGGAGGTGGAGGTGTTAAAGGCTTCCTATAGTTTTATTAAAAATGACACTTTTACTTGTAAGTAAAAGCAGCAGTACCATTGAACTTATGCAAATACAAAAACCCAAGAATCGCATTTCGCTAAGACCAGTTCAATGCAGTAATGCACTGTGCAACAAAGGGTAAAGAAGACAAGGCAGAATGTCTCTACGCTACACACTTCAAAGCAAGCATGACTGTTAGCTTACAGGTACATCATCATTCAGGCCCTGCCGCCTCAGCTGAATTCTCTCTACAGGTCTCAGGTAGGGACTTGTCCAGTCAAACCATTCGTCGTAACGGTGGCTCCACTGCCGGTAATGGATCAACACTTTTTCATCATCATAGTCAATCTTCTCAATGTTGGCAGCATACCTACAGGAAGACGTTCAATGGCTAGTTTATAGAAAGGCTGAATGAATGACAAGTCTAGTGATTTAAGCACTTATCATTTATCTCAAACATATGAGGGTGGCTTTAGAAATGAAATCAAGCTTAAAAATGTAAACACATAAAATACAATGAACCATGGCACAGCTGTACTTAGTGGATGGTGTGCTGGGCATTTACACCTTACTGTAGTGGAGTTAGTTTTCATTTTTAAATGATACCTTTAGCACTAAACTGTTGTATACAATATCAACTGCATTTATACATAACTGTGTCAGAAGGAGTGCAGGTCTATTATAAAAGACATTCATATTTTAAAAGGCTCCTCCCACTTAGTTTTGCAATGGCAGTATTCTAATGATGTAGTCTTATCACACATTTACAAGGATAATTCCTTTAAATAGAATTTAACATGTTTTTACATGATTTTCACAGCTTAAGGGACACCTTGAGGACACTCATCAAACATTACGGTTACTGTAATACAGGCCCGAAAATAAACAAGGAATGGAAACTTAGGTGTGAGGGGGAAGTGAACAGTAAAATGGATGAGAGAGGAATGAGTGAGGCCATGACTCACCAGTTTTTGAGGCTGTCTCTAGCCTCAAGCTGAGCTCCCACCTCAAATGTTATCCCTCTTCTGTTAGGGGGCGTCTTACTCATACTGCCCACATCAAGGCACCCTTCCTGTATGCGCACACACACACACACATTAACCATTAAAAGAATCTGCACTCATATGACCTCTGTTTTGCAACTAAGAGACATAAATTGTGCCGAACAAGGGACACAATACACATGTGCACACACACACGACCGTCAAGGTCTTTACAGATAATAATGCAGTCAACTCTGTGTGTGCCTGTGGTCTTTCCTAAATATTTCACCAAGTGACTGGAAAAATAAATCACTCTTTAAATCTGAATACCAATCTAAGACACCCCCTTTGTGCCAGAAGAACAATAACCCTGTCCAGCAAGGGAAAAATACTACCACTGTAGGCTTATACAAGCTACAGATTACAAATGTTGTTACATGGTGTGGCACAGTGTGCAGAGATTAAATACTGGTATAGTAAGGTGAGCCATGCCCCTCAAATGGTGGTGAATATGTAGCCGGTACCAGATGTTCAGCAAACACTACCTCAAAGAATAGGAGTCTTTAAAAAATTAAAAAATAATCAAATGTCCTCACACAGGCTCCTAAGCGGTTTTAATCAAATTGATCACAGTGCGATTTCAGTGTATCCTTATCAACCACATCGAAAGACGGTTTAAGAATGACAAAGATAATGTGCTCACTGTAGGCATTCACCACTACAGCAGGAAGACATTTCTGCACCGAGCTAACACGGGATTGATTTAACAGCACATTCTGCTTAAACTGCCGTTGTCAGATAAAGAATAACACCGATGATCGCTATTTCAGCTATAACAAAAATACAAATAAAAAATAATGAGGGTCGTTGGAGTCGAGCAGAGGAATAGACCGAAATCCTCCCGATAACATCGCTTCTTTTGTCATGCGTACGTACACAGGACAGACTGACATGCCGGTGCCTTTTATTTAAACAACTAAAAATTCACACCATGCACCACAGCATCTTACTTTTGTCCACGACGGAGCCTAATCGGTTCACCATAGCGGAGACTGTCGGGAGTAACTCCGGATTTCAGCGCAACCTACAAACCGGATATCTTCACACTACCCTGCCCACGTGTTTTTTTGGTCAGTCGATTTCACGTATAGACACAATGGGAGACAATGGTAAAGACCATTATGGTTGCACGTAGGGTATTCCCGCTACATTAAGAGGCGAGCAATAGTCTGCTCGGCAAAAATACTGGATTTAAGATCAAATCGGGTGTTTATTGGCGTGCAGAGAGCTACACAGACGGCAGCGACACGGACACAGAAGACGCACAAGAGACGTAAGATGCCACAATCAGGGCACATGAAACAGGTGATAAAAATTACTTTAATCTCAAAATTATCCGCTAAGACTATGTGTGGAGTAGCACATTTCGCATTGTAATATGCGGAGGAAAACGGAACCCCATATAGTATTTTACCACCGGCCCACCCAATACATTTAACAGCGTTCAACCGCTATTTTCTATCTAATTTAATAAAAGGGGGAAAAGCTGAAGAGAAAAAACACTAACAGGACTCGACATTTCCCAGATTTCCTTTTGTTGACCACTTCTACCACTATAGACGCGTTATTGTCCAGTGTTTTATAACCGGAGGGCGGAGCGCGAAAGTAACTGACACCTACGTCAGACCCTTTGACAAATAACACTCGTCGAACAAGCACTGTGGAGGCGGGACGCTTACATTTGATTGGGCGAGCAGCTGTCGTTCACAGAGCCGTTCGCGGCCTCGCAGAAGGCCTACTTTTTCATACTTTTCTGGCTGTGTGTGCGCGCGGCGTGGAAATGCCGAGTATAAACTTCTCCAACTAAACAGCCACAGACATTTCAAAGCACAGAGTAACAAAGACCGTAGGACCTGAAAGCACACCTGCTATATAACAAATACAAAACCGATATGTACTCGTATAACATTTTATTACCTACTTCGTCACGTTTGTTTTGAACTCAAAAAGCCGACATGCGGCACCATACCGCTGTTGATGCACCCACCAACCGGGCCTCGGTCACGATATTACTGGGAATTTAAATCTGTCGAATGCAAAGTGAGGATATTCAAGCTTCTTACCTGTTTACCAGTCTCTATTTGTCCGGTTCGATGTATAATCTGCTGTGTAACTGCTTAAAAGCACAGGAACCGCCGGCTCCGCCTGTCAGCTCAAGACCACGCAGTTAAATTTCTCCCCGTTGCATTCACCACCGGCGCGGGCAGTGTGCTTCTGCGATGCGCATGCGCATTAAACGGACCAAAGCCCTTGTGAATATCAATAGGACGTCTCATCTAATACAGTCTGTTTCATTGCGTATGTATAGATAAATATTAAATATTTAATAACCTGCAATTTGCCAAATTTTATCTATTATAAACTGTAATAATTATGAATATGTACAAAAATGTAAAAGCAGTAAATGAAATCAGAAATGTAAGTCACATGCGGTATAAATCCGTAATAAAGTCTAAATACAGGCACAGGCATAAATACAAGCACAAAAAATCAGAATTTCAATGGCTTTTTAGTACAGCTGTTCCTTGTATAATGTTAAATTGTATTTAATGTTTCCTAAATAAGTTGTTGGTTTGATCTTAGAATAGTGATGCTTTCAGTCCCTGACTATGCCCAGGGGACACAAGTGTCTCCCCGGTGTATGTTCGCCTGGATCTCTTTTCTTTTACTTGTTCAAGTCCCAAAGGCAAAGCCCAGAGCTCCTATTATCTGGCTTTAATGTTTATGCTGCTCTGGCAGCTTTGCACCAGAATGACCGATGAAGCAGAGTGAAGTTTGTGTAGTGATGAACATAAAAATGACAAATATTTGAACATGTACAGTGAAGGCAATGACAATTGTGGAGAAGTGTGTGTTTGTATGTGTGTGTGTCGGGGGGGGGGGGGGGGGGGGGGATCTGGTATATCTGATTGTTAACGCTTTCCCTTGTGAGTCTAAGGACAAACAGGAAAAATGGATTCTCATTCTCTGGGTGTGATTGTGTAACACACTGCAAGACAGACTGGCTGATTGCGAAACGTCAAGGCGTATTACTTCTGCTTTTGAGAGTTAGATCCATGAACATTTTAAACTGCAATGATATAATTACATTGAACTGATGTATCAATGTATACTTTAGTAGTTAAACATTGTTTAATCCCTTAAATCAAATAAAAAAACGCTCAACATTTTAATATTATAAAATATTTTATTATAAAATGTTAGTCTATACAAAAGAAAAAACAATTAGAAAATAAAAATAGGTGCAGTAATTTATTGAAATGAAGAAACATAAACAGAAAATCTGTATATAAGGCAAAAACTGAGTATGTAAAAGTCTAATGGGCTTGAGAGTCAATATTTGGTATGATCACCATGATTCTTCAGCACAGACTGAACTCTTTTAGCCAAGGTCCTAAAAAGTATCTATGTATTAAAATTATGTTTAGAATAAAAAGATTAACAGGACTGATATATTTGTTTCCACTTACATGAAAACATCCACTCACACTCTCGTGTGTGTGTGATATGCAGAAGTTGGTCTATTGCAAATTGTTGAATGAAGAATTCTATAAATAAGTGTGAAGGTTTGGTGACCCGTCCATGCAGTCTGAGGACCTGTGGTTCATTTGTTCCATTCTTGTGAGCGTTACAGCTGTTTTTGTGTTACTGTTTTTAGCTTGTGGTAGCCTAGTTGAAAAGCTTAGTCCATTCTTGAATTACTGTGCTTGAGGACTCACTTAACATTTAAGTGCTTTCTGTGCAACTTTCACACTCCAATGAAAGCACTCTGCTTTTGTATTTTGCCCAAGGACACTTGGCCACTCAGACTGGAGCACCTAGTGATCAAACCAACAACTTCCTGATTAGCAGATGACCTGCTCTACCTCCTGAGCCACAGCCACCCACATGGTGATAACGGCCCAAGAAAATATCTGGCTTGGGGCCTATCACAGAGTCATGACCCCTGTGAATGATTCATGGGACATTGTTAACAAACAACAAAAACATTCCTTTGAAAATGGTCAGGTAAAGGATTGGATTGAAAATTAGTGATTTATCATAACCTCTCAAGAAACCCTTTAATACAGGCTGAACTGTACAGTTTTAAGCCACTGCACAGAGGTATCAGAGGACTTTGTTACTTGGTGTTCTTCCACGCTTTTTTACAAACTATTATTACCAGAATAAAGGCAAACTGCCCCAAACCAAAAAAAATCAAAATACAAATAAATTGCACACACTAGGGAATCCAACAGTAATTTTGAACAAATCTTTATTCATGGACAATCATTCCTTATTACGATGAGAAAGTATGCCAACACACATACACGCATGTACAAGGAAAGTGGTTTGAATCATTCCTATGTTCGTAAGATGAGCGGTTACAGCAGAAAAATGATCAGTTAATTACAACACAAAAGTTTTTTTATTGCTCTTTTACAGCAACAGTTAAGCTCAACCATAACCCAGACCATTAGAATACACTTACAGGAAGTTACTACTATTTTACATGTAAAATATTTACATCGACAAAGCCTTAAAGAGGGGCACAAAAAAGCTCAGTTTACATTCTCATAGCACTTGACAGTTAAATCAATATTCAGCGAAGGAGGCTTGTGTTAAGGTTAATCAAATTTTCAGTCTGTGAGAGAGAGAAAGAGAGAGGCCATGTACAGTTCTCACATCGAACACCCGTTTTATAGTAAGACCTGAGCCAAAAAAAAAAAGCATAACATAGGGACCACAAACACAAGAGAACTTGATTCCAATTGAAATTTATCTTACAGATAATAGAGAGTGTATTATCAGTTGAATAACCAGCCTCCCACGTTGTTACAGCGTGAGCTGTAATTAGAATTAACACTCCCGCCTGGCTTAGGCAATCGTTTGAATTTGGAAAAATCAAAGTAGTTCCATGTTTATTTGCTTAGAAAATTGCCACCATCCATTATCAAGAGCTTTCTGCACATCCCTCTAGTTTGTGCTTTGAAATGAAGCCTCTGTAGTCTATCAGAATAATTGCGGTGGAGTGGCTTTATATGCCTCGTAAAATTAAATACGAGGAGACCGGCTATCAGTACGACTACTCAAAACAGCACAGGCAAGCTTATTAACAAGACACCATTACAAGATCTCTTTTACATTTCATATGTTCAATTTTCTGTACATAATAGAAGGCTGTGCCTTTTGTTCACACGCTGACAATCACACACGCACACACGCTTGAATAAAATCAACCAGAGGGGTGGGGAGAGGAGAAAAAAAGGCAGAGCGTTAACACTGCTGCCTTATGTTTTTTTTGTGCAAGTAAGGAATTTCTGAAACTAAGTTTGTACTTTGCACAGCCCAGTTGTCCCATGTAACTATAGTTCTACCAATTAGATAAGAAATAAAGGTAAACCCCTTCACATGCAGCGGTTAGAAAATACAGTCATTAAAGTGAACCACTTGTAAGCAGTCACTGTGGATTTTAGTATCAAAATCAGTGAATCCTAAGGTGGTGTGTTCGTCTTTCAGTAAGAAAGCAGGAGAGCACAAGGGCTCAAAGTCCCAGCTAAAGCGGTTTTCGCACTCCTTGTGTTGTAAGAAGTTTAATATCTCACCTCAACAGTTTCCAGTGCGGTCTGAACAGAGAGACAGTATTTTTGCATGCTTCTAATGTATAACTGGACAAGTTTGAGGGCTGATCAGCCCCTGAGGTGCACTCTCTGTGCTTTGCAACCTCTACACCACCCCTTCAATGAAACTGGTGTCCAGGTGAACGATGAGCATTCTCAGGAAGGACATCTCCTTGCGGGTGTTCTCGAAGATGATCCGTGGGTCGTCGGACTGGCATCGGAGGCAGTTGGGAGCCATCACCATGGCCAGGTTGTTCACATCCATCTTGGTAATTGCGACATTGGATGGCTGAGCGAATACCTGGAGATAAAAGTGAAGGAAGGAGAGGAAAAGCAATCAGGAGGTGTGTGAACTGTCTGAACTTAAACCTACAGTCACTTATGCATGAGTCATATTCAATTATTTAAAAAGGTCAAATGCTCAATAGTTTTATTATATAATTACTTTATAAATCAATCAATGAGATTTTTAAGAGTTTACCAACACTCTGTTTTGCTAACTGGTTATTCCAAAGTGGGTCTTTTTCTATTAGCCCTGTGATAGACTGGTGACCTGTTCAGGGTGTACCCTGCCTCTCGCCCTACAGCTGAGATAGGATTCAGCAACTTGTAAATGTGTAGCATTGAACTAAGAGGAATATTTGTTTTTAAATGTATGATCAAGGACAAGCAAACTTGATTAAGAATGTGTAATTCACTGTAAATAATAAAAATGTTTACTATTAGGACGGTAAACAAACACTAGGTATGATTAACACTGTTCAAGAATTTATTCTTTTGTCTTGTTTTTTAATCTGGTGGACTACATTAAAAAGGTCTGCTCATGACAAAGTGCTCTGTAAGACGGCTCAATTAAGTCATCCTTTTAAGTCAATACTTTGTGTTCATTCTAGTTTTTGATTCATCATTGTTTTTGTTTTGTTCCTTTTACTTCTGCATTGCAGCTCTTTTTGAATGAGTGGTGCTTTCACTTACAGACAACTGTAACCACTCTTAAATGTTTATGTGACGTTCTCCCTCCCGAGTTTTGTTATTAGTGTAAAGTTCAGTTTTAACTGATCTTTTGTTTTGAACAAAACATGTGTATATATAATCACAATGGTGTTGACTTACTACACCATGACTAAGGACCCTGCGTGACAAGATTATGAATCTGTCAGCTTATTGGTTACCTGCAGGAAGTGGATGAAGTAGCAGAGAACGAGCCGGTTGAGCTCAGGCAGAGATTGCACCACGGCAATGGCCGCCACTGGGTCATCGCAGTTAGTGACGCACTGCTTGTAGAAGTTCATGGGGATGAGGGGTTCTTCCAGCTCCCGATACCATAGCTTCATCAGAGAGGCTGAACGAGACATGACAAGAGATTTTATTTTAATAAAGAAAAACTTCAAGAAGAAAACAATCAAATACTTCAAATTTAAAAATCAGCGCTCACCAGGAACATTGGGGTCAGAGAGGTTCTCTGGAATCCTCCACTGGTCTACTTGGAGCTTCAGTGCATTTACTTCATCAATATCTCCAGGAACCCTGTGGATAAAAAGCAACCCTACAGTTACAACCAGCAGCCACAAGAGGGACCTCTACTTCTACTTTGCACATTCTTCATGCCTGGTGGCAAAACCCATTCCTCACGCACACCCAGTTGGCCTCAAATGTGGCCTGGTGACTCTTGTTTTGTTTGCTGTAGTTGCATGAAACAACACAAAAACAGAATAAGCAATATAACCAAACAACACCCTCCTCAGGAATTTCCCTATGTAGATGTTTCACAGAGAGAGATCTGCGTAAAGTATGTTTAGTGAAAAGCAAACGTTTTCTAAACAAGTCAAGATGCTACAGGATTGCATTTTGCTGGTGAAAACCCTACACAAACACTCGGCTGTGAAGCTCCCACGTGCTTGTAGGCTTAAGCTGTAATGTAAACACATATCATGAAGTATCAAATCAAAACAGTGCTTGTCCTGGGAGTGTTTTTTCTGCTGTCTGTTCTGTGTACTGTGCTCAAGGAGAGAGCGCTGAGAAATACGTGGCTAAAGGAGACCACACACATACGTTTAGATGCACTATACATACAACACAGTGTGCACATTGGTACATAAGATCCCCTTCTAATTTTCAACACTGCACAGTTGCTGCTCGAGTTGAGGCATGTCATTGACTGAGTTGGGTCTGTCTTACCTGAAGATGCCCTCTGTCTGAGCTCCGCCCAGAGCGAGAACGTACTGGGAAAGCTGAACCTGCACCCAGGGCAGTTTCCTGTCTGGGAAGAGTTCACTCTGCCGCTCCATCACCTCCTCCAGAGAACTGCCGAAAAGGGAGGGAGTGACAATAGCCCGTCTGCTGTGGTCGATCTCCTCCAAAGTGGGCTTACGTAGACCCTGGAGGGTGAGAAGGAAGCACAGGGGGAGGATTTACAACCTGGGTATATCAGGGGCCGTGATACTAATGATGGTTGTGTCTGCAGCTGTGCTACAATGACTGGGTCTGTGTTTATGTCTATACCTGTGACTGTAGGCATACCTGTAATTATGTTTCTCTCTGTGACGCTATCTAAGATGATTCACATCAGACCTTTAAAACTGATATGCCTGAACTTTTATCATGTGGAACTGAAACACCTTGATAGCTCTTTTTATTCTTCTAGCGTACCTTTTTGCCACCGGTGATTGCAACCTTCTGCAGCTTCCGGTGGCAGAACTTGGCATAGGTGCTGATGGGGAGGCCTGTGGGAGAAGGAACAATATGTAAACCCCTTAAGCGTCAGGCATTACTGAACACACAAAATAATAAATGATTGAAATTCTTTCCCAAGCTGTTTTTCCCCACTGATGTCACATAGAGTATCAAAGCAGGCACTGGTAATTGGAGAGACTTGTTGACAGTGTGATTCTGGCATATGGGGATTAAAGCAGGCCCGGCTAAACTGTCAGGCTGAGGGAAGATTTACTGCTGCTGAACAAAAGCTCAGAGTCAAGATCCAGCCCACACATCCAATGTTCAGGTGATTCATCAGCACACACAAGACATAAAAGCCTCTGGAGTGAATAAGAAGCACAGAGGCTTCCCGTATGCTACCTGCCCTAAAGCAGGGTGCAGATCTATTCTGGATGAGAAATGCCTAAAAGAAAAAGCTGATTCAAAAAGCACCTGATCTTCCTAGAAATTTTCTACACCTAGAGTTCACGAAAGAATAGAGCGCTGATTGTTCAGTCATTTTTTCAGCTTATAAAAAAAATATATCTACATATTTGTGTAGTGTGATAAATACTTAAACTCTGAAGCTCTAGTGCTGTATTCACACTTCGCTCTATCAAGAACCTTAATCAGGCCCAGACTGGACAAATTTACTGACAATAATTTAAAAAGTAACACTTTCCAGTGCATTCCCAAAAATCCCAAGAGTCTACAGATTTATAGCAAACAGGTGACTCCTATGCAAGTTTGCAACTTCTGCTAATCTGCCCACGTCTGACTATAATTATGTCTAATTAGCGAGATCATACCAATAATTTGCCCTTGATCTTGGCAAAGATTGGCTTTCCCCCCACCCCAAACAGTTCCCAACATTTACAGGAAGAAAAGCAAGAGTGTAGAGCCCCTGCACTGCAGTGAGAAGAAGGGGTTTAAACACTAGCGGTGGTCTATATTTACATCAGACTTGCTGGCATGAAAAACACAACACCCAGGCAACCAAAGCCCGGGAGAAATATGAGCTCATTGAGAGCTTGAGTGTACCGTACCAGGCTGAGAACGGCATGACACCTGTCTACACATAGACTGAAGGGAAACTTAACAACAACAAAAACAGAGTCATTAAAATAAAGAGAAGGCTTATGTCTCGTCTTCGTCATTATTTGCAAAATGCTCCTCCAAGTGCTGGCTGAAAACAGCCCTACTTCTGATCCCAAACGTGTAGATGTTTCCAAGGCCACACTAGGCCAGACCTCAGCTTTAGTTCCCATGTTGGACTCCCACACCTGCTGCTCACAGCTGCTTGTTGAGCTAGTCAAAACACAAAGTGCGTTCCAGCTCTGTAACCCGCCACACAAACAGCAGCTTTCTTCATACTGTTTTTCTGTTTGTTGGCGGTCATCGGGATTCTTTTTGGCCATTAGAGTTACTCAGCGAGGTTCAGTGGGCTTTCTCTTTGACCCATTAGTCAGCTTGAGGTTTTCCAGCGTAAAGCCCTGAGTCAGTGAAGTACAAAGCGTGTAGCCGCTGTTGTTGAAAAGATTGGGTTCCTCTCTGGTGACATCATCACCAGAGCTGGCAGTGTGGGTTGGTCTAATGAGGGCACGTGCTGATGAGTAGCTATCCACTTAAAAGGCCGTCTGACAAACAAGTGGCAGGGAGAGAGAGAGAGAGGCCGCTGATACGAATCACAGTGTGGCCAATTGTGTCCAGGGCCCCATGAAATTCTCATCCTACTGTTTTTCAGCTCAACTCTCTAAGAAGCCATTCATGGTGCCGGCAAGTACATCAGCATGTACTCGACCGACAAACTGCACAGTGCTGCATTTTCCATCCCACTCAGAGTGGTCACTCTGCAGGGACTGATATATTTGATTTGTAATGGCTTGCTCTGCTTGGACTCCAGACATGTTTTAAAGAGAGTAGAAAAACATCTTTAAACTTATTCCCCCGCCCTGTCCAAGAGATAACCATGACCAAGTGGGGAAAACTGTTTCAAAAAGTAATATGTTGGACTGAAAGGGACATAAACAAAAAAAAATGTACCTTCTTCCTCCTCTGAATTCTGTTTTCGCTTCTTTCTGGACTTTGAATTCTTCTTAAGCTTTAGTTCCTGTTGTTCCAGTATGAATTGGGTCACTACGAAACACACACAATAGCAAAGGTCAAATAAATATCAGTTAGATAAAAACAGAGCCAGTAGTAAGATCACACCTCATCATACTACACTTGATCATTTGGACAAAACAGAAATATAATCCGAATGGGAAATAGAAGGGCAAGGAGGAACACATGAGAACTATTAAAAAAAAAACAGGAACTACTTTAATCAGACAACACAGGGAGGTACAGAAGAAAGAAAGGTAACCCACCCTGCTGCTCAGTCTGAGACTCACATTTCTTGTCGCTGGTTGGCTCCGTGTGTCTCTGTATGTAGCCTTCCAGGTAACAGCGGAACTTTGGGGAGGGGGCAAAGAAGGCCAAGCTGACGGCCATCAGCTCCCAGCCTGCTGCCAAACTTCTGGGGCTGGAGTTGCCTGTGGTTTGCCTCACCAACTGCACGTACAGTTCGTCCCGCAGCCCCGGCATGTCCCAGCACTTGGTAATGATAAGCAGGGCGCAGTGACGGCGGTCGAGACGTGAGGGCCTGTCTCCCATGTAAGCTTGGACGAGCTTGAACATCTCGCAGGCCTCCTTCCTGACAGCGCGATTGCTGGTGATGAGCATGGGCTTTTTGATGGACCCGCGGTTCCAAGACAGCATGTTGGCGATGGAGACCCGGCGCCGGAAGAGTCCCTGTGTGTGCATGTTGAGATGCTTGCTGGCCCAGTCCTCCATGCCAATGTCAGGAGGTGGGGGCTGCCGCAGGGTGGCGTAGGAGAGTTGGTAGGCAGACCCTCCTACTCTTCCACCCGCACCATCACCTCCTTCTGCGTTGTCGTGGTTGGTGGGGCGGTGGGGGCCCAGGGAAGCAGTCCGTCCATCCACCATGCCTTTCTTTCTGCTCTCCAACTGAGCCTGCAGCTCTAGGGTGCTGGCCTGCAGGGAGGACACGGGGTGGACATGGGACAGAGGAAGTAAAGGAGAGAGGATGTGAGGCAAGAGTGCAGCAAATATGCAAACTGTGTGCATGCAGCTGCAGCCTTTGAGAGGCAGGCTGCTTTCTGCCTACTATGCTCGGCTCTGCAGTGCTGGGACTCGAGGGGGGACTGTTGCAGGACTGGCACATTTATTCCCTAATGCCAGCAAAGAACTGAAACAGGAAGAAATCTCCACAAATCCTTATGAACCCTGTCCTGAACAGTAGGTGAGCACGTAGTGGCACCAAAAAACAAACAAAAAAATAATCTTTTTTTAACACTAACCGAGTTACATCTATGCTCTGCACAAGACTTCCCTGTGATCCCTGAGGTTGAGTTCGTGGCCATGTAAATGTGAAAGGAGCACCTTGGCTCTCTTAATACAGGAATCCAGTAACCGACGCATATCCCCCAAACAGCCAAGAACAACACAAACCCTGAGCCAAAATCAAAGCTCAGATTTACTAATGGGACCTAAAAAGCATTGACATGTCTTTAACGAGACCCTGCGGTCCTATGGAAGTGATGAGTGCCAGACAAGCTGGGTTTCAGATTTTTGTTTCTCAGTCAAATAAAGCAGGTCTGTGATTTGGCTTTAAAAGGAATCCACTACAGCTTTAAAATAGTACTAGATGAAATGAACAAATTGAATGCTTGATGAAGTAGAGAATACATTTTACTATGTAAAAGACTCATTTTAGTAAATTAAACTGTTTAGTTAACAGACGGATCAGTACAAGGAACAGTGGGAACAGAAAAGGATTGTTTCTGTAAAAATTGTTCCAGTGCATTCTTTGAAAAGAAAAGAACTCTAGCACTACATTTTCTAGAGTAGAGTTTTTGTAATTACACATAACCAGCTATAATCTATGAGTGACATAACAGCAGGTCTGAAGAACATTCCAGGACAGACTTAGGGGGCCTTGGCTGTTGTCAAGCAGACTATAGCTACAGTGGTACCAATAAGCCGTGGTACCAGTCCGCCTCGTAACTCCTTGCCAAACATGGGCCATATGGGCCACAGTGGCTCTCCTTCCTGACCAAGGGAAGCCATGTCCTGAATCTTTCTGGCCTGGCATGGGCCCCAGATGCCCAAGCACAGAGCTGGCATGTGAGTATACAGTACCTGCAGGGCAGGGCAGATGGACGGTGGTAAGAGGATGACAGCTATTGCTGGGATTGTGGCCATTATTGTCAGTGGTGCTCAGCCTGCTCACTGTCAAATGTCCTGGGGACATTTAGGCACTCAAGACTGGAATGTAAGAGGCATTACTCACAAAATCCTCTAATTTCTTCTCAAAGAAACGGATTAGGCCTATTGTTTTCATCCCAGACGCAACCGCTGCATCAAACATTAATCACTGTGGGTTGCAGAGGCGAACTTAAACGGCTTTATATAGAGATTTTAACATTTACGGATGCATGAGGTGTGTGCCTGTTGATTAGAAGAAGCAGACCTTGGAACTGGCTGCTATGCTACTTACATTAGTCCAAATAGAGGTCAGAAATTTGTTTTTCCATTTTCACAGCAATTTTTTATGGATACCTTTTAATAAGCCATAAGACCTCATAATAAAAAAAAATACCAAATTATGTTTAAAAAAAAATATAACTGGACCTAATAGTAAAGAAGAATATTACTGCAAAATATTGTCTGTCACTCACAGCTCTCACAGAACTTGATGATATAAAAGCAGCAGCTAAATATTCATTTGACAGTGAAACTGATTAATTTTTCCTCCTAAGATATTGATTCTCGACAAATATCAGTAACCAGCGCTCAAACTGAACAAAGCTGAATCCAAGCACACCTGCTGAGGAAAACAGACCACACAAAAACAGTTGATCTCTTAATCAAACAGGAAAGTATCAAAACACTGGATAAGAGCCCTTATCTTACAATCGTTAAGTAGTTGTTTGTAACAAAATAAACTTTTTGCTGTTTGCGTCACTCATTCACCAACCCACCCACAGACCCACAAATACACACAGAAACATAAGGGGGTTACCTGGGAGGGTGGTCCTGGGGTCTCTGGTGACGACAGGCTGGCCTGGCTATTGACACTCAACTCCAAGGTATCCACCTTTTCATAAGTTCTTTTCTGCCTCCCTGGCATTTCCAGAGGAGTCAGGGCTGGGTTGTCACAGGTACTTGCCCCTTTCATTGTCCGGGGGCCTCCAGTGAGGTCCTCTCGAGATGCGCACCTTCCTGCCGACCCCCGTCCCCCTCCTCCTCCGTACCACCTAAGTGAGTCTGCGGGGGAGCGTGTCCGAGCTACAACAACCCTCTCCCCCATCTCTGGATCCAGCCCTGCTCTCACCTCTCTCATTGTGTTGGAGCGACTTACCACCTCCCTCATTTCGGCCATCAACCTCTCATTGAGGGCGCACAGCTCCCCACTGCTGCCTACTGACCCTGGCCTACCTCCTGCACCACCACCGGCTCCCACCCTTCTCCTGCTCTTTCGCCTGAGACTCGGGGAGGGGCCAGTGGAGTAACCAGAGTCTTGATAGTTTGCTGTGGCCTGCGGGGTCGAGGAGGGGAAGTCCTGAGAGGCCTGGCTGCTCTGCCTGCTGTGCCGAGCCTCCATGGCGCGCTGCACAGTGGCCTCCAGGACCCGCCAGCTTTGTTTCTTGTCCAGTGAACTTGGGCCTGGCGTTCCTGGTTCCCTGTCCCTTAACTGACCTCGACCCTGCTGTAAAGAGTGAGTGTGGGGATGTGGATACGGTTGAGGCTGCGTCAATACAGGGTCTTGCCTGGAGGTAGGTGAAGGGGAACGCGTGGGCACAGGAGAGCTGGATAGAAGCCCCTGTTTGGGGTCCACGTTGACCATGTGCTTGATACACTCCAGGCCAGCTGGGCTGTAGTCGGAAGCAGAAGGATTTCTCTTGTGTCTGGACCCTGGATGAGATGAAGCAGGTTGCTGGAGGAGTCTGGGTTTCTGGAGACTATGGGTAGGTGTCAAACGAGACAGAAGTTGTCCATTGTACAAGTGTGCCCCCTCCACCTCCATGTCTGTGGGGGGTTCATCATATATAGGGCACTCCGAAACTGGCTCATCATAGATTGGAGCAGTGCAGCCATAATGGGGAGAGACGGGGCGTGGTGTGCTCGTCTGTGACCTGTGAAGGAGTGGACTGGGATGGCTACTGTCTGACGTCACCAAACAAAAGCTGCCGTTGCTGGCTTTTCTCAGGTGATGGGCCTGACGTGTGTCACCTGTCATTTTGCCGGAAGGGGCTGTTTTATATCCCTGTGCAGAGCTGAACTGTCCCCCTTGGGCCTTGTTGCAGGAGGTGTGGAGGGTGAAGGTATTGGCTTTATTTTGCTGGAGGTTTTGCTGGATTGCTGGGTTGGGCTGGGTGCGGCTCATGCTGTTCACCTTCACCAACATGGCTGCCTTAGAACCAGGTGCTGGCTGCCATCTTTGAGAAGTATCCCTGAAAAGGGGAAAACATGCACACAATGAGATCAGACAAATAATCAAGTCTAAATATAAACCCAAACATCAAGAGGCAGTAAAAATCATGTAATCATATGTATGCAGTCATACAGCCACTGGCTAGGTTTCCTCTACTCTGAAATATTCACTGCTGACAGGGCTGGGGAAAAAAATCTGCAGCAATCCACACATTCTTCTCCAAACATTTCACTGACCTCCAAATACTTAACTCCATTTTTAGTCTGGCAGTCATAATAGCCATGCCAAAGCATGAGACAATAACTTTAGTGTGTGTTGTAGCTAAAGAGGCTAAAAATAATGACTCTCTGAACATATTTCACTGAAACACATCCATTCCTCCTCACGCTTGTCTCAGATGTCTGGAGAACATAGTAAGTTCAGTTATGTGTAATATTTGATATTTTTAAGGATTGAAAAACATTTGAAACACTAGAAAAGCAACTGTGACCATGGGAAAAGAGGTTGATCTGAGAAAAGTCAGGATTGCAGCAGTGGGCAGATGATATCTTGACTCGGGTTCAAAGTGCAACTTACTTGAAGTTGAACTTGGCTGAGAGGCCAGGCTAACTTATAAACCAATGACCCACTGCTAATCCCAGCAATGTAAAACAATCTGCCATCAATCTGGTCACACTGTTCTGGTCTGCTGCTGCCTCATAATCTTCCACAGTAATCAGGACTTTTCATTCCACAGTTGATCAGAAACTTGCCCTCTTAAACCAGTGAGCGTCTAAAGCCGGCACTGTTGCACATACATGCATGCTTGGACACAGACGGTGCCTGGTCCGAGGAAGTCATGTGTAGCAACACTAAACAAACAAGCTCAGAGTATCTTCTTGCTTAATCAATGTTCAAAGAGGTAAATAAGTTTAAAGGTAGGCAAAGAACACTTACCCTCCTTTCCTTTAATCACTACTTAAGATTCAGCGGGGTAATTGATTACATCAAAGCTAATCGCCTTATGTCCCGGTAAATCCAACACAAACGCAGATCAGTGGAGAGACAAAACCAATGTTCAATGGCTTCCCTTTTCCAAGTGTACTGGGACTCAGAAGAAAGTCTGGCTGTAACGGCAGGAAGAGGACGCAGAGGGAGGAGAGAAAGAGGCAGAGGGACCCCCCCCCCTCTCCACCCCACAACTCTGGAACAATACTTAAACGATTCCCCTGAGGTCCTCCAGCCAACGGCAAACTTCCTTTAGTTCTCCTAGCTACAGCTCAGTCCTCTCTCTCTTTAGACCCTGTGCCACCCTCCTCTATAGTGTGAGTCACACCATCTCAGCCTTTTGAATATAAACTTGTTTTCATCTTTGACCAGTCCCACAGACTCACCATGCGTGCAGAGCCTGTAAACAGCTGGGACTCAGCCACCTGGCCCCAGTGTCTGCCCCCCACGACCCAAGCACTGACGGAGGGAACGCCACAAGATCTCTGCATTCCCAAAAACAATCGAGACCCTTTACAGCCTAAATAAAAGACTCACAGACAGACACGTGTGAAGACGAGCTCTGATGGATGAGAATCACCCCACACCACCCAGTGGTGACAAGGTGACAGCTGTAAACATGTGAAACCCCTGTGTGTGCTCTTTGAAACAGTCCGTGTTTTCTCACTCTGGGGGAGGTGACACAAAAATGATTGCCACCTCAGTACGTGACACACAGGTGACGGTTTAGCACTGGTATGCTGTAGCAACACCTCTCACACATGAAACAGAGCTTTTATCACAACTGGTCTTCGTATATACACCAGTCTAAAACATTAATCTGTCTTCTGTATTCCTTCTGGGAGAGTCACAAACTTAATGAGGATTGACTCTGACATAGTAGTGACCACTACTTCCTGCCTGGGGAGGTTTGGAGAGAGGGTTTCTCCATATACAATACAAACAGGAAAAGCCTAATGCAATGTTCACATGCTGTACCAAGGCCGGAAGAGGGCTTATAAAGACTTTCTAATACGTCTGACTTTATAGATGGAAACCAAATAATCTTTAGACCTAAGCAGCCCTGTACACTTTTCTTTATCTTCATGGTCAAAAGCCAACTTTATGTCAAATAAAATATTACCCTTTACTCCTGTATCCACACATTCAATAAAACACAACAACCTCTGATTAATTCAGCAGCATCCTTTCCCTTGTGGATTAAAACAACTGCCGACAGTTTGTAGAAGTGAACAACTGTCAAGATAAAAATAATAACAACAAAAATAAAAGCGAAACCTATCAGTTCTCTTGGCTAAGCTCTTCTTTCTTTTTTATTTGCCTGCTATTGTTCCACCCAGGCTCAGAAAAGGTGTAGTACATGCATCGTGTGCTGCCCTGGCGCATTATGTTAGATGCCAACAGGGTTCGGTGCGACAACCATCAAGTTCGTGCGGAGGCTCAAACTCCAATAGAAAAGCTGTACAGTGCTTTCCATCTCTGTTTAAAACCCTTAATCTCATTACACAACTCCAGCATTTGCATATCAAAACAGCTCTAGTGAGCTAAAGTATGAATATGACATCTGAACCAAATGAAAGACAAACACAGTAAAATTGTGAGAAACTACAACAGCAACAACTGGCTTAAATGGGAAGACTTTTGCTGGTGATGGCATAGTGTGAGCATGTGTAAATGAGAAGGGGTGGGGATTAGTCGTGGGAGAGTGCAACAAGGGAATGAGCGGGAAGGCTAGAATTCCTCAGGGCTCATTTAGGGGCCTTTGTGGCATTGTGGGGGAGCCTAACACAATGCATGGCTGTGCCATCGTCAGGGAAACGCCTCTGTCAACGACAGCCATTGAGATCAAGAAAGGGGAAGACAACGACCCATCTTCCACCTCTAGTCATTCGGGCTCTTACGTAACACTAAACAGGCCTGGACCTCATTTGAACAACAATCAAAGTTGTTTAAAAAGGGTGTGTTGCCTGCTGGTAGCCTGCTGGTCAGGTGTTTACTGAACATTAGCTGCAGGAGGGGATTATGCACAGCAATTTATCACAGTTGTTAGAAAGACATTATAATCATCATTGGGAGTGTAAGAGCTCTCTAGATTTATTAGAATCTACCAGTGTTTGCAAACAGGGAATTTCCATTTCAGCTACGTCATGGGCACAAAAGATAGCTGCATGCGACGCATGTTAACACATGAATAGCATACTGAATGCATTTGAAAGCCTTTCCATCAGTTAGCATGTGAGACTTACAAGAAGACAGAGATATGTAAAATAACACAAGGTTATTTTATTCTGCCTTTGTGAAAACAACTGCATAATCTGACCTGGGAAACAAATCAGCAAATTTGAATGAGTGTAAGCAGCTCTTTTGCCTCCCCCATATACACAGTCCAAGACACCCCTGTCACGTTTCTGAATACTAACATTTGTCCCTGTGATCTTCTGTGCTGCTACGGGAACACGGCTGTCAGGAGATCCATTTCTCTTTTCTTTTAAACATAGACTAACAGTTGTTGGAAAAGCCATCAGCTGAGTCATTTTGCCGGATATGGATTTGGAAGTTCTTATATTCCTCCTGAGAATAGTGGGGGTCTGAAAAGCACGGGTTATTATTAACATTGGCTGGACAGGAAGAGGAAATGAGGTCGCACAGGCCAAGCTTCTGCTACACAAACACCTCGGAGCACAGACCAATGGGATCACTGCGATCTGCGTGGAGGAAGGAAACTAAAAAGACAAAGATTCGCAGAGGACAATGCTGTATCCACTACGTCAGGGTTCAAAGCTCATTCTACGTCCCGCTTGTGAATAGCCCATCATATAAAAAAATAATTAAATTAACACACATGAAGAGCAAAGCTTTAAGCATTTCACTTCCTACAAGATACCTTGAGAGAGCCCAGTTGTCCTGAAACAGCTGAAGTGACGCACGTCCCTACTATGAACCAAGACGCCTACCAGCTGTGTCCGTCTGTGGCTCTCGAAGCCTGAACTAATGGGGAGTGCCGGGATAGGTCAAAGGACAACCACTAGATTCGTTCTGAGGGGAAAGTGTAAGGCCAAACCCAAGTAAATTCCAGAGAGACTCGCCCCAGGAATTTGAAAGTATATCTGCGACTCCTTTTCTGAGGAGTCAAATTATAGCACAGCGTGTATGACATTATTAAAACAGCTGCCTGTTCACACATCTAAACACACACACAGACCCTTTCATAGTCAGTCTCTAACAGTAAAAGATCAGAGTGATAAAATAAAGTACTATAGTGGAAACTCTTTAAGCAAAAAACCCAACAACCCATCTTTGATATTTCAAGTCATCTGAGAATCTGAGATAGTCAGAATTATGCCTCAAGCAGCTCACATGTGCTGCCTTGAGTTCTTTATGAAAACAGTCAAAATATACCATCACAGAACCCGAGAGGAAAGTTAACATTAAAAGGAAGGCTTCAATGATATCTCAAACAGAGCAAGAGAGACTTTTGTCTGTGTCAGCGAGACACACAAGACTAGCTCTGTGATTTAGTTCAAGAAAGCCATAAATGTATGGAAAACACAGAAGGAAACCGTAAGAGAACGAG
Organism: Aulonocara stuartgranti; assembly: GCF_965226115.1. Lineage (NCBI taxonomy): Eukaryota > Metazoa > Chordata > Actinopteri > Cichliformes > Cichlidae > Aulonocara > Aulonocara stuartgranti. The sequence continues at coordinate 30,604,774 of NC_138943.1, read as the reverse complement.
CGTAGAATAAAACTAAACAAGCACCCTGTCGATGCTAACCAGACCAAAGTACAGGATTACAAGTTCAACCTTTTTCCCCACAGTATTACTTTTATGTAGATGTGGGGAAAAAAGAGAGAAAACCTTTATTGTTACAGGCAGACTTACAACACCATCTGCAAAAATCTTTTAAAAAAAAGAGCTTACCACACCACGAGTGTAGAGATGAAACAAGTCTGTCCAGTATGTATGTTGTGGCTACATCCTCACAGTGGCAGGAGATGAAAAGCATAAGGAGCTTCTGCTCTGGCAGTCAACAGGCACACAATGTGTGACTCATTAAAAAACTTAAAAACGTTATCGACCCTATAAGACGTCTTCTCATTTCCTAAATAAACCCACTGGTGATTTCTCCCACATGATTCACTGCCAGTGAGTCACAACTATATGAGGGGAAGCCGGTTGTGCTTTTAGCCTTTTTATGCTTTTGCTTTTGAGTGTGTGGTTAATTTTGAAAAAATCCCTTTCAACAAATTCCCAACACAAAGTGAAAGAGAAATTTAAAGAAAACGTTTCCAGTTCTGTTTTTCACTTCTCATCAGTTCATGGGGAATATTTTTAAAAGTTGGTCCCCTGGCTTCCTGAAAATAAATCAGACTACAAGAAACCCAACATCCCTTTAAGTAAAGTCAGTGCACACTCGTAAAAGCAGCTGTGCCGACTCCTCTTTGATGTGTAGAAGCTTTGGTATAAGCTTGAACATAACTGCGTACACTCTGGTACTCAGATAGAAAATGGCATTTTTCTGCATCTTCACAAATCCAAAGCAAGGAAAGGCGACTTTTAAGTGTCTAATGTCAACGTGACATGCTTTGACTGAATTGCTGGTGCACCGCTATATCATTACAGGGCTAAATGAGAGGGCACATTCAAGTTATTGGGCGTTCTTCTCTAGTCAGCATGCCTACACTTCCAGCTCAGAGAAAGCGTTCAGTTGACTGAGGGGATAGCGGGGTTTTAAGAGAAAGCCTTTGTTCCTATTAGTGGTCTATTATACACCCCAGGGTGGCACGAGAGGCAAAAGAGTGCTGCGACCCTGATGTGAACCACCTCGGTTCATTTCTGGGTTGTCTGGCTGTCACGTGTCCTCTGCAGACTTATAACATCTTCCCAGCCTCAGCAGGTCTCCTCCATGGAGGGAGCCCACACACATACACTCAGGTCACACACACTTTCTAGAGTCAAATCTCCCACACATGTTACCTGGTTAATGACAGCACAGACCTGCACATGCATTAAACAGCTAAGTGAAATTCAAGACAGATGTTTTAAGCCATCTGGTATATGACACCTTTGTCTGCTGCATCATGAAAAGAGATCAGTTAGTCACGCCTTCCTGGCCATAACTGAAAGTAGTTGGCATGTTTATCTCTGAAGAGCTCGGTACTTCCCAGATGAGCTCTAGACTAAAACACTTTTAAAAAAAATTCCCATGACATGTGATAAGACTCGGCCAATGAGTAACAAATTGGGCACGCAGGTAGTTAGTTCATGTGCTTTCACTTCCTATGATCACAAACTAAGAAAAATACAGATATGAGCCACACAGTAAGAGGAAACTGTATCTATCAGGCTGGAATAATATTATAGTACAGGGTGTGTTGTTTGAAAACTTTGGAAACTATTTTGAACAGATTTATTAATAGCTTGAAACAAAAGCCCACCAGCAGTGGAAAAACTGGAACAGACCCATCTCTGCAATGTATAGCATTGTTTTCAAAGGTCAGAAGTGAATAAAAACCCTCTGAAAAAGAAGAAAACTATGATGCAAAAACAGACCTAACGCAATGAACGCAATGTCTTAGGAAAGTGACAAGTTGTGACAGGTAGGAGAATGGCAAGAAAGGGAGAAAAAAAAAAGATGGGTGTTAGATAAACTAGCTAAGCTCAAACTTTGGGTTGCTCGTTTATGGTGAAAAACAATATTCAGATTTGTTCAATATGTGCGCCAACATTTAAAACAATTACCAATCCCTTTCAGAGGTTCATACATTTAATGAGCTTAAAAACATTACTTTTAAGAGCTTATTTCCTCAAACTTGAAAGAAAATTCATATGAAAATAAATGGAAAAAAGTTAAGAGACCAGCAGAGGAGATCTGTGATTGTGGACAGAAGCCACATTGTGAAAATAAATGTGGTACAATAATCACTTTATCTCAATTATCTTGTTTTCAAAATACTTGAAATCCAGGATAAAATTTCATGACATGACTCCAACCCAACTCAAACCACTGTGCCTCCCCCAACTCTTCTTCTCACACATTTCTTCCTGTCATTATTAATAAAGTGCACCGCTAATTGAAGACAAGCATCTCTCAGAGTTTGTTTTTATCCATTTTGAGTTGTCACATTCTACCCTCTTTGTGTCTTTTGTCGTGGTTTCTCATTACCTGCTAAGAGACACAGGCTGGTGAGCACGTGATGGGCCATATGGCTAAGTAGGGTATCAATCCCCAGTGAGCTAAAGACTCCTGATCCTAACTCGGCTGAACACAGCTGGCCAGTGTTTTAAGAAAGACAGAAAGGGTTCTGGGAAAGGTTGAATCACTGGGGCAGAGTGGGACCCTGTGAGGAGTTTTAACACTGCCCACACACAAAAAACAACGGGGCCGCCAGCACTGCCGTTCAGCAGCAACGCTTAACTAATTAGTTTCCCCACCAGCTTTAATTACTCTTAAAGGGTCAAAGGAGCAAACTCCTGAAGGCAAAAGTGTGGCAGAAGCAAAGCCTAGAACCACAGAAACCTGGCAGGGTCAACCTTGTTTACAAGCAGTTCGAATATAGTGGCTCTGCTTGTTATTAACCACAGACAACACTCTCTCACATGCCTCTCATGCATGCACGTAAGAGGCGTTACAGTCTATGATAACCAGGGGCTGAAATTTGTTTTAGGAAAATGAAATGAGGGCTGGGGCAGAGAGGAGCAGAGCGCAGTGGAGCAGGGTGGCGGTGAGCGCACAGAAGGACACTAAGATGGCCTCAGTGGCCATGTGCCAGGGGAAACAGAAGTGGCATGTGTGGAATCCAGCTTGGAGGGAAGAGACGGTGGTTTGGATGAGGCCACAAAGCAAAGCACATGATGGGGTCTCTGAATGACTTACTGTTAGGGCCCGTTCTGCACCAGTAACCCTAGCGTGAGGGGAAATGTCATGCTCTGTAATATAACTGACCATTTTCCCCATTTGGTAGCGATTTGCTGAAATGGCTGAGCATGGTTCACAGGCAATACTATGGAAACATGGGACATATGGAATGTTCAGATAAGTGAGAATGAAAACAAGAAAGCAGTTTGAGTCCAGCCCAAGTGGTCAACAGTCAAAATAATCCTGCAAGTTCTCATAGCATAACCGTTTGAAAGCCTTTACAATTGGGTATGGCACATGCACTGATGCCTATCACATTGCACCACTTTTCTCTAGGTAATATGAGCCGCTAATGATTAAGCACAATTCTCTTTCCAGACATGCTGTAGAAGGCTACTTAAGGTTTAGTCAGGCTTACCTCTGCGGGTCTTTACCACCATCTGTGCTGTGTTCGGTGCTGCTACCATCTCCCTGAGATCTGCTGTCTGCTGCCAGGTCCAGCTCAGGGTTGGCAGTTTCGTCGTTGGACTCCAAGGCTCGAGGGAGAGGGCTGTCCCTGTCCCGCTCAGGTAGAGGGGTGCAACGCCCCTGGCTCCCTACGCTGCTGACACTCCCTGAGGTCCCATGGTGGTGCCTATCCACACCCGCTCCAGGCTGCCTGGCCTCGCTGCATCGTTTCATGGCCTGCAGCTGGGAGAGGGGCACTATATCAGCTCCCTGGGGTCGATGCCAGACTGTGCGGCGTCCTGCGGAGTTGTAGTAGTAGAAGCGGCCACTGTGGGGGTCAAACAACTCCCACCACTGGTTGCCGTCTGCCTGGCGGACAGAAACACCAGGCGGAGGATCCCAGCCGCATTCGCCAGTGGTTAAATTCACATACATGCGCTCACCGGAGCGTGGCTCCAAGATCTCCACCCAATCACAGCTGAAAAGAAAAGAAACAAAAGCACAGAGAGAAAAGCTGTTATTAGATGCTTAAAATGGCAACAGATCACCTACAGGATATGAGGACATATTAGAGGCCACATGCCTGAGTACTAATCAACTCGACAAGCAGTAAACAACTCGCACTGTTTGACAGACGAGAGGCTCGAACCTGCCCACTTGTCCATATGGAGACTGTGTTAATGTCCCTGTTCCCTACATGCATCCATCTGTATGTGTGTGTTAGCGGTGATGTCATCTCTATGCAGTGGAGCGGCAAAAGCGATGGCGCAAATATGTATATCCCGAGTAAGGAGACAGGTGGACATACTCAGTGAGGCACCAGGCACGGAGTCAGCAGGGCCCAAAGAGAACCATACGCTCCGAGTGCTACTAACGCAAAAACCACAAAGCTCAACTACAATCACAGACTGACAACAGCCAGCTCAGCACAACACACGCAGACAACGAAAACAGAGACAGTGCAGAGAAGAGGGAGGGGGCAGAGGCAGAGAGAGAGAGAGAATCAGAGTAAAAGACAGCCCTGTTTGCATAAAGTAATAAGGCAAAAGGGTACAGATTAAGAGGAAAACAGATTACATATGCAGAGACCCTGAACTGAATTTCAGTGAAATGACAGGACACTACGTTAACGAGTCGGACACTGAAATAGTATTAACATGCTACATTAAGGTTATGTGGTGTAGCTACAGTACCTACATAAAATCAGCGTCTATAAATAAGTCGGACCTTAGCTCGCTGTTTCTATATATCCAGGTCATGCAACTCTTTAGTGAGCTAGTTTATGTCTCCTTTGATCTAGTTCCCCAAAGGAGACCTTAACTGTGTCAGCAAATCCATGTGGGAACAGGAACGCTACAAACAGCCACGAGGAGACCGTTACCAAGGTTCAGCATCACAGTAAACGTCTAGACGAGAGCCAAAGGAAGGACTCAAAATAAACTCACAAGGCGCCTTTTTCTTCTTGTACTGAGCACTTGAGGGTCCTGGCAAGGTTAGGTCTTTTCTATTCTTTAGTGTCCCACCTAACACTAGTCTAGTATCTTTGAGAGCAAAGTATCAGTTGGGGAGGAATTAGTGTCACAACAATCTGGTAGAGGCTTGGATATTTTCCCAGCTTTCTTAGGATAGAAAAGCTTTTCTTCTCCCTGTCACGGTTGTTAGAGGTACGACTCCACCATCCAGGCTACCTGGGATGATCAGAGCAGGCAAGAAGCTTAGCAGGGATAAGACTGCCTACAATGTTCACCAAATATCCACATTTGCTTCAAGGCGCCTGCCAAAACAACCCTGTGTGCAACCCTGTCTCAGAAACAGAGACAGAGGAGCACGGTGCCAGGCAGCTCTGCCACATTTACAATGTCACCCAGTTGGCCGAAATTCACTGGGACGAACAGCTGTTCCCTGTTAACACTGATGTACCTGTTCATCAAGCATAACGTATCAATCACTCTCTTATGTGCTGCCAGAAGGAGCCACAGGCTCTTCATATCTTGATTTAACAACCAGGTAAACATAGAAAGGGCATGGAGAGACTATAGGAGCCTTCCACATACTGTCTTCCCATGTGTCCCAGTGCTTTATGCTGGGAAACCATCTGGTCCAATCCTTCACAGCAGTCAAGCAGCGCTAACCTTAGTCCACTCAACAAGCAGGTTCTATTTATACAGCATTTTAACTCTACCTGAGATCAGAGCAAGCAGAAACTCAAAAAAAGGGAAAAAGACACGACTGTATAGAGCAGGGAACTGACTACAGTGTGTCTCCCCACAACGAGACGCAAGTATTACAAAATTATTTTCTGAGCGATGAGATCCACAACACTTAATGGGCGGGAAGCCTTGCAAATAATGGGGGCATTCAAAGCAGAGGCCAAACAGTCAATACCACCCCACACATACCAGAGCCTTCATCCTTTCACTGCTCCTGTCTGTATTCCAAAAGAGGCGTTCCCAAACCGAGAAACTGATCTTCCCATGCCGCATTCCCTGTTATTCAGTTCGGTGTTTGTCATTATTCTCTGTAAATGGAGTGTTTGGATGCAAATAAACCTATTTCTTACAAACTGCTGAGTTTCAAGTAACATGTTTCAAGTAAGCCGACACGGCATTTTTTTTTTTTTGTGTGTGTGTGTGTGTGTGTGTGTGTGTGTGTGTGTGTGTGTGTGTGTGTGTGTGTGTGTGTGGGGGGGGGGGTTTATCTCCCAGTGTCCCACAGCTGTGATGACGGTGAAGTAACCAGTAACCAGCATGGGATTTTGCATAATGGCCTGCATCCTACACACCCTGACAGGACACGAGGGTTTCATGGTGCACTGTGAACACCATACATGACAAGTTAAGCAGCACGGGGTGTAGCTGTTTCATAAGGACTGTTCCCTCTGGGTAAATAAACAGCAGTTAGAGCTGAGAGCGAGCCTGCTGTGCTCTGTTGACACGACCTGATAAGCAGGAAGAAGGGCCGTGTTCAGGTTTTGAAATCATTTTGGGGAGCACTCAGAAAACAGAGACACAGCCATTACCTGGGTTTGCCTAATACAATGGCACTTTTCTTCAGTGGGACATACCAGGAGTGAGGTCGAAACACTTTGATTTCTCACTAAAATGAATGAAAATGAATATTTATTCACTTGCACCAAAGAAAAACTTTAAAAAAAAATGAATAAAAGTGGACCAACTAACATTAACAGGATCCTCTTTGATACACATTTCTGGTGAAAAGTTGCTTTATGTGGTGCCATGTAAATCAATCTGAGCCTGCACAGCTTTATGTGGTCTTTCTGCAGAAGAAGCAGACAGAAAAGTATAGAGCATGACTCTCCAAACAACTGAGGCAATCTGCCTCACGCTGTAAATGTTCATAAATGGTTTGGAATGCAGTCTGCACAAGCTCAGTGAAGTTTAACTCCAAGAGGAATGTTTTATATTGATCTAAAATTAACTTGTTACACACATGGACCTATGACTAAAGCATACAGCACCCGGTTTACCTCTGGGGAGACTCAATCTAATTGAAGCAGACCTTTATGCCACAGGCCCATGTTATGACTTTGCGCACTCTGTAACCAGGAGTTGACTGCATTCAGTAAACACTTTTTGGTGGGGTTAGATTACAGATTGCAACATAAAGAATAGTGTTCATGGACAGTCTAAGGTGCCTGGAAAGAAAGCGACTGGACCTTTTTACGTTTCTTAAAGACGGTTCA
>NC_138943.1:28047500-28105000 GCF_965226115.1 Aulonocara stuartgranti | reverse complement strand
AGTATCTCAGGGTCTTGTACATGAGTGAAGATGGAGTGGAATGGGAAACTGGCAGATGGATCAGTATCATCAGTTGATCTCCATTCCTGTCCTCAGCTAAGGTCACAAGTCCTGGGTTGTAAACCAAAGAATGATTATGTGAAAAAGTGTCAGAAATGAGCTCTTTCCTAAAGATGTGTGAATTGCCGGCATTATAATCAATCAATTGTTACTTATTTTTGAAATGGTCAAGTTGTCATTTTTTTCTCCTTTCCTTTAATGAACTTGGAAATTAGTTGATATAAACTCATTTTATACTCAAACAGATGTTTGGCTTAATTTAGTTGATTAGACCTCTACTAGGTTTTACTTGAATGACATCTCACTGTGGCGTATAGGACAGTGTAATAGTTGAAACCCACAAAATAAAATCTCCTCCCATGTTCTTGGCATGATAAATTAAATGTCAGGTACTTTTTTTCCCTGTAGCTTAAAGAAAACAAAAGCATGATTCATTGTCCCCTTGCTGACCCTGTACATGTACAGAAGCATTGTTGTTGAACCAGTTGTCTCTTAAGCTTATTCTTTTTGTTTGTAATGGACATATTTGAGAGCAGCTGTTTTGATATGAGCAGGGTGAACACAGATGTTACTAATGACATGAATTAAGCTTGCGTGCCTACATCCACATGGACACTTTTTCCCCAAGTACATTTTGAACTATATCTCAGTGAAACTCCCCCAACTAAAAAAAAAATTAAAAATAAATCACTCCCTTTCTAAAAAAAACCCCAAACAAATTCCAGCCTTTATTTGTATGTAAATACACACGCCTTCATCAGAGAATAAAAGTCCATGAACACAGAATCGTTTCTAGTGGTATGCCCCCAGTAGGGCGGTCCAGATATGGTGTTACACCAGTCGCAAGCTACCACCTTATGGTGAATGGAATATTCCACCAGTGAATGTTGTTGTTTTCTTTTTCTTAAACCTATTGTTCAGTGGGAATGGTACACTGGTGATATGGTGATAAACTTTTCATATCTTTTTAAATAACCTCAATTACAATATAAACTGTCTTTGGAGTATAGCCAGGTGAGAATATATTTATTGGGCTGCAAAATCATTAAAGATCACAAAGTGACATACATGTGTTACCAATAGAGAGTTCTAGTACATGCCAACAGCTTTCATCTGAAGTGGCTTACAAAAATTTTCCCTTTTGGTAAATTTCAATGAGTCAGAAGACGCTGACCAGTAAAGGGGATTTGAAATGAAATCTGAGGAAATGGTGTCACATTTTCAGGAACACGGATATAAAAACACTACCCTGCAGAAATCGTAAACTATAGCCTTGGACAGGTGAATGTTACTACACAGTAATGCTCGGAAACCAACAGAAGATAATTACTATTTGTGTCTACATGTATTACAGATGTGTGTGTGTGTGTGTGTGTGGGGGGGGGACCCCAAATAATTTGTAGGAATTAGAGTATTATTGAGAGTGAGTGATGATCTAATGAGTCAAATCTTCCCTGAACCACCCTTAGTTTCAGAAGATCTTAGATTCTGTGTCACAATCCGGTAGGTGAAAGAGATCCAAAAAGAGAGTTTTTCAGAGAGTCTGTTTTCATGGATTCAAAAGACAAAAATGCATAGAAAAAGCCACACTTGCCAAAATACCTGTGTAGATGTAGCCTAAAACAAGGTGAACAAGTTTGGATATTTGCTTCTTTTTTTTTTCACTTGTCATATGTTCTCAGATTCTTTCTCATCATGTTAAATATTGTATTTCTGTATGCAACTAATATTTTTTTTTTAAATATTCACTATTCAAACATTTCTCTATACTTGTCTTGCAGCTTTACCATTGAGTTATGGCCAGTGTGGTCCTCCTTTACTCCACTTATTTGATTCACACAGTTCATCGGTGTAATTATATTCATCTCGCAATCTTTGTGTTGCTGTTTTTTGCTTTGTTTTGGGGTTTTTTTGACTGCTATAAAGATTTTAATTTTCATTGTCTTTTATCAAACAACTGAGATTGTATTGTTTCTGTTTTAAAGATACTAAAGGTAGTACTAAAGGTACTAAAACAAAAAAAAGCTGCACAGTGCATTATGTATAGTAAAATGATTGTAAATAAAGATTAAAACCATTCAACTGTCTTGTTTGTTGTCCAGCCTAATCAACTCCAATTCACTACAGTGTTGAGTTTTGTTTGTGGGTTGTTGTTGTTGTTGTGGGGTTTTTTTTTTTTTTTTTTTTTTTTTAAGAATTTCTTTATTTTCTTTATTTACCTTCAGACGTTTTTCTTTGGAGACTTGCTAGGTTTTCATTTAAATTAGTCCAGTCCTTGTACCTAACAGTTTTTAGGGAAGTGTTGTTGTTTTTTTGGTTCATTAAGCTACTTTGCACTGACCGGTGAGTCATTCGACTATTAAAAAAAAAAAAAGCATCTAACTCAAGGGAGTCTTGTGTCTAGTGACGCTGGCCGTCTTGCTAAAGAAAAATGTAACAAATTATATATCTATGCGCTTTGTTGCCAGCAGCCTGGCACAATATGGAAGTAATTAAATCCAATTTCTTTTGTTAAATCTATGAAAGATGTCAAAAATAACAGCTTGACAGGCATGAAATAGTGTTTTTGCATGTGAGATATTTCTAGAGATATTGGCTGAAGTCTGTGTGCAATTTGTCCTTAAAAATTTTCAGAAGCTGGGGAAGAGGAGGACAAGACAAATCATCTCATGCGCCACAATGCTGACATGTTAGCTGAGCAAAATGACATTAAATTGGCTCCACTGTAGGCTCCACCTACTTAGCTTGACAAAGTTGCATTTTATTTTTAACATTCCTCTACTGATTAGTTACCAAAAAGTTGCAAATGCTTTCCTACTGCTTGAGGGTGTTGCACACTCACAACCACTCCTTATTGCAAGACAATTGTACAGGTCACTTGACAGGAGGCAACCTTTTACTGTCTGACATGGATTGACTGAAATGACTCTGATTGTTCAAGGTTTGCAAATAATTGCTGTCTAGTTTATAAATGCAAATTGAATCAGACAGCAACAGATAACAACATGTTGTCAATCTTTGCCATTGAATACAACTCCAGGGGACTCGGCTCACTGCCAAATGGTTGTATTCTGGTTATATTCCTATGGAACAGGAAGTTGCAAACTTAAAGTGTAATAAACCTAGCACAAAAGGTAAGGACAGGTGTGTTTGGTCTATTCTTTGGTTTAACAATGCTTCTTGGCAATAAATCTTATACTACTGGAAAGCCTGTTTATTTCCCTTGTAAGGAAATTGTATTTATGGGTTGAGCAGCAGAGTTGAGTATGTGTTATGCCCATGAAAAACTTGCCATTTCTTCTCTTATTCTGCTATTGACTCGTTTGTCAACACCTGGAGTCGGCACCTGTCAAGAAGAGGCTTTGAAGTGGGCGCCCAAAGAAGACGACACCACAATCGTTTCCTCACTCAGCCTTCCATATGCTACTGAAATTTTGTTAAATGAATAAATTGTTTAATTGCCAGTATGTCTTGTTTCTTCATCCATTTCAATAAACAACACCTAACAGGAGTCAATAGCAGAGCAAGCTGTTTGGCAGGGAAGATTTGGCAAGTTTTCAATGGATCCTTCCACATACTGAATGCTGCTGCTCAAACCACAAATGCATTTTCGTTAGAAATGTGGCACCATTTAAGGGAAAACAAACAGGCCTTCCAAAAATATGAGATTCAGTGGCAAGAAGCATTTTTACAACAAAGGCACAAACCAGCGTGGACATGCCAGCAACAGCTATACTGATTGGGCATAGCATTATGACCACCTGCCTAATATTGTGTTGGCCTGCCTTTTACTGCCAAAGAGCCTTGACCTGCTGGGACATGTGCTCCAATACACCCCTGAAGACGTGCTATGGTATCTGATACCAAGATGTTAGATGGATTTGAATTTTTTCTCCACCATATCCCACACATGCTCAATTGGACTGAGTTGTCAAAGTCAGCGTTGCACTCCTCCAAACATTTCTGAACCATTTTTGCTTTATGGCAGAGTACATTGTCTTTAGCCACAGCTATCGGGGAATAGTGTTTCCATGAAAGGGTGTTCAACAGTTCTTAGATAGATGGTGCATGTCAAAGTAACATCCCGATGGATGGCTAACCCCATGCTTCCAAACTCAACACTGCTCAAACCATGACGCTTCTGCTACACTACATCTTGGTCCCAGGTATTCCCCAGATAAGTAACACACACACACGGCCATCCATACGATGTAAAAGAAAACATGATTCATCAGACCAGGCCACCACCTTCCACTTCTCCATGGTTCAGTTCTGATGCTCACGTGCCATTGTTTGCCTTTTCGGCAGTGGACAAGGGTCAACAATGGGCACTCGACTGGACTGTGGCTATGCAGCCCCATACACAACAAAGTGTGTATTTGACAAATTGCTATCAGAACCAGCATTAACTACTTCTGGCAATTTGAGCAATAGTAGCTCTTCTGTTGGATCAGAAAACAGAGGCCAGCCTTTGATCTGTACACACATCAGTGACTCTTGGCTGTCCATTACCCTGTCTCTGGTTCACTGCTGTACAATTTGACCCTTGTCAAACTAGGTCAAATCCTTATCCTTGCCCATTTTTCCTGCTTCAAACACATAAAACTTTGAGGACAAAATGTCCACTTAGTCCCTAATATAGTCCAACCACTAATATGGGCACGATGTATAAATAATCAGTGTTCACCTGCCAGTGGTCATGATCTTATGCCTGGTTGGTGTATGTGATTTTCTATAATTTATCACGGTTAATTGCTGCCAACTTGACTCCGTTCAGTCACAGATTGATATAAATGGCCTGTATTTGTATAACGCTTTATTTAGTCCCTAAGGACCCCAAAGCGCTTTACACATTCAGTCATCCACCCATTCACACACACATTCACACACTGGTGAAGGCAAGCTACATTGTAGCCACAGCTGCCCTGGGGCGCACTGACAGAGGCGAGGCTGCTGGAAATTGGTACCACCGGGCCAACTGACCACCACCAGTAGGCAACGGGGGAAGTGTCTTGCCCAAGGACACAACGACCGAGACTGTCGGAGCCGGGGCTCAAACCGGCAACTTTCCGATTACAAGACGAACTGCCAACTCTTGAGCCACGATCGCCCCATATAGACTAATAGTACCCTGACTCTGTCATATGACAGCATTTATGGTAAGTTTTAATGATATTGTTGATATGTCTGACAATCAAATTTTTTAGCAAAAATAGCTAAAGTTATATAACTTTATTTTATTGGAAATGGATAATGGCAAAGTTTAACTTTGAGGATGTAATGTGCAGTTGAAAAAAGGTGATAAATTGGAATTTATATTACTCAGCATCTTGAAATCCGAGCTGCTCGACGAAGCCTGACGCCCACTTTCAGCTAATTTAGAAATTGCATCTTATACACGTTTGTCACAGAGATGAGAGGGGCATTTTTAGCTGGGTTAAACTGCTCGTTCCTTGTGATATTCCACATTAGCACTTTGTTGTTCACTGTCTGTATCTCGACTCTTATGCTTTGATTTTTGACTTTCCTTTTTTCATTTACCAATTTCAAATCCTGCATACTGAACACAGGCAGCTTTTGTTCAGATTTCAGATATATAATCCAAATTCATTCTTTCTTAAGCTGAAGGCAAACCTTTGACATGACATAGTAATAATTAAAGAGCTGGGCCATTACTTTTAAATAAATGTATAAAATTTATTAAAGCTTCGTCAGAATTCTGAACCTTAGTAACAAATCATTTCACCAAAATGATTAACTGTATACGCAATAAACCAACATGGCCCTTGCATCACAAGATGTTAAAATGATAACTAAACAGATATCAATGCATCTAAGCAAAACTGTACTGAAAGCATAAATTTTGACGAATGACTGGCAAGAAATCTTTGGTAACATCTGCAATGCAAAAAAAAAGAAAAAGCTGACAGTAGCTGACACGCACGAGACACCTTGTTATGTAAATACAGTTTCAGTCAGTGAAAACATCTCAAGCCATCATACAATGCAAATAATCCCTTTTACTGACAGGTCATTTGTTTTTGCAGTTGTGCGCTAAAAAATGACATTTTCAAAATAAGAGTCACACTAGTGCTTGTTAAACAGTCAGAAGGGTTTGAGTAGATTCTTCCTTCTGATAACCAGTTTATGAAATACTATTTCGTGTATTTTTTCTTTAAAGTACAACAATCAGGTCTGACAGTGTGAGTACAAGAAAATAATTATTAGAATACAATGTGTTAAATTTGCTCAGATGAGAGGGTCCAGCAGTAGATCAGAGGAATAGGGAAGGATTTGTCTGTGTGTTTCAGTTGGTTTAGCTATAGGCCTGAGAGTGTGTGTAATTGTTTAGAGAGAAAGGAATTTATGGACACTGGGGGTTTGCCTGTCATAAAAGGAGACAGGAAGCTACAGTTGGGGGTTGCTGATGCTGATGCTTGTACCTTTAATAAAAGTTCATAATTGCCATAACTTGGAAGTAGGTTTGCAGGAGACTCTCCACCTTATCTGTAAATGTAAGACAACAAGAGGCCAATGGCCCAGTAGATGCACAGTGGGGGTCTCAGTGTTTGTAATATGCTAACTGTGTTTTGTATGTTGTCTAAAGGAATTTGGTGTAGACTGGGTGAGGAGATTACTGTTGTGACCGGCAGGAAGCCACAGATACAGAGACACACACACACACAGTGCTTTAACTGTTACGCACCCACACCTACATGCACACTCACTCACGTGCACTTACATAGAGACATGGGTATGCGCACACACAGGCACTCACGTGCTCGTGCATACACACACAGACACAGAGTTTGCAGCACACCGTGGGGGTTTTATGATGGGGTCGCTTCTATAAAGCTGACTGTAACAAACAAAGGAGTGGAAGATCTGCAGAGAGACACCGGCCTTGCACATCTCCCCTTCTAGAAGATGCATGCTTAACTGAAGATGAATAAAGGTTTTGTGAAATGACTACTGAGTCCTGTGCCGTCTCTGGATGCCTCGAGGAATAAAAAAAGCACCGGGTGAAACTGGTTTCGTAACAGTTTTGGTGCCGAAAACCTGGGATTTGCTCGAGGCCCAGAGAGGATGAATTGGCAGAGCTGAGATCGTGAAACAAGGCGAACAGAGAGCTAGCTCACATGATTAAAAGGTAAGCACGACCTGTTTATTTTCGAAGCGTGCATATTGAATAAAGCCTAAATTATCTGTTCGCTAAGTTGAGCGTATCCCAGTGTAAATTCACTCAGTAGGTAAAAGAAGCGGTGTTTGATCCATCTTAGTTATTAGTTAATAGAAGCGGTGTTTCATCCGCGGCCGTGTGTGATCTGTCTTAGTTATTAGGAAAAAGTGGCGGTGTTGTGATCCGCCCCCATGCGTTAAAGCAGGAGACGTGTGTTTCTATTTAGTTAGAAAGTGGGGTTTAAGGCCTCGTCACCGGCTGAGGGCCGTGTGTGTTCCGGGCTTGACAGCCCCACTCCCTCTCGGACGCGAGGGTGAGACCTGTGGGACGGGAGGTCCAGGGTGGTAACCTGGGGATTCGGAACTCCTAAGTAACTAACTCGGGCTAGAAGTCCCTGTCACAGTCTAAAGTCTGCATAAAAGCAGGATCGGTTGCTTTCGCCGGTTAGATTCCGAGCTGAGTTGAACCAGTGCCTGATGCAGAAAGAGGACTGTGTAGTGTGTGTGAAAGCGCCGTTAGAGTCTGTGTCTCGTCCGAAGTATGGGAGTCAATTAAAGTAACAAAAAAGAATTTGTGTCTAAAAGTGTCTGTTTGTGGTGTGTAGAAATTGCGGCAAGAGGCCATGTCACGAAATGTTGCAAACTGTGAAGTCAATTGGGGGGTTTAATTTGGTTTTATTTTGGGGAAGAGAGAAACCGCGGCATCGAGTCCGTGGCGCAGTTTGAATAATTCGTGAGGCAAACGTGGCGCGATCTGAAGATCGTGAGGCTAATTGTCCTACAGTGGAGCAAAAAAGTATTTAGTCAGCCACCGATTGTGCAAGTTCCCCCACTTAAAATGATGACAGAGGTCAGTAATTTGCACCAGAGGTACACTTCAACTGTGAGAGACAGAATGTGAAAAAAAAATCCATGAATCCACATGGTAGGATTTGTAAAGAATTTATTCGTAAATTAGGGTGGAAAATAAGTATTTGGTCAATAACAAAAATACAACTCAATACTTTGTAACATAACCTTTGTTGGCAATAACAGAGGTCAAACGTTTACTATAGGTCTTTACCAGGTTTGCACACACAGTAGCTGGTATTTTGGCCCATTCCTCCATGCAGATCTTCTCGAGAGCAGTGATGTTTTGGGGCTGTCGCCGAGCAACACGGACTTTCAACTCCCGCCACAGATTTTCTATGGGGTTGAGGTCTGGAGACTGGCTAGGCCACTCCAGGACTTTCAAATGCTTCTTACGGAGCCACTCCTTTGTTGCCCGGGCGGTGTGTTTTGGATCATTGTCATGTTGGAAGACCCAGCCTCGTTTCATCTTCAAAGTTCTCACTGATGGAAGGAGGTTTTGGCTCAAAATCTCACGATACATGGCCCCATTCATTCTGTCCTTAACACGGATCAGTCGTCCTGTCCCCTTGGCAGAAAAACAGCCCCATAGCATGATGTTTCCACCCCCATGCTTCACAGTAGGTATGGTGTTCTTGGGATGCAACTCAGTATTCTTCTTCCTCCAAACACGACGAGTTGAGTTTATACCAAAAAGTTCTACTTTGGTTTCATCTGACCACATGACATTCTCCCAATCCTCTGCTGTATCATCCATGTGCTCTCTGGCAAACTTCAGACGGGCCTGGACATGCACTGGCTTCAGCAGCGGAACACGTCTGGCACTGCGGGATTTGATTCCCTGCCGTTGTAGTGTGTTACTGATGGTGACCTTTGTTACTTTGGTCCCAGCTCTCTGCAGGTCATTCACCAGGTCCCCCCGTGTGGTTCTGGGATCTTTGCTCACCGTTCTCATCATCATTTTGACCCCACGGGATGAGATCTTGCGTGGAGCCCCAGATCGAGGGAGATTATCAGTGGTCTTGTATGTCTTCCATTTTCTGATGATTGCTCCCACAGTTGATTTTTTCACACCAAGCTGCTTGCCTATTGTAGATTCACTCTTCCCAGTCTGGTGCAGGTCTACAATACTTTTCCTGGTGTCCTTCGAAAGCTCTTTGGTCTTGGCCATGGCAGAGTTTGGAGTCTGACTGTTTGAGGCTGTGGACAGGTGTCTTTTATACAGATGATGAGTTCAAACAGGTGCCATTCATACAGGTAACGAGTGGGGGACAGAAAAGCTTTTTACAGAAGACGTTACAGGTCTGTGAGAGCCAGAGATTTTCCTTGTTTGAGGTGACCAAATACTTATTTTCCACCCTGATTTACGAATAAATTCTTTACAAATCCTACCATGTGGATTCATAGATTTTTTTTTCACATTCTGTCTCTCACAGTTGAAGTGTACCTCTGGTGCAAATTACTGACCTCTGTCATCATTTTAAGTGGGGGAACTTGCACAATCGGTGGCTGACTAAATACTTTTTTGCCCCACTGTAGTTTGGTTGAGGTGTAAAAGAGCGGACGGCACCCGCTGTGTGTGCTGATCAGGGCGTTGTCTTGAATCACAGCAAGAGGAAGTGTCTCGCAGAAAGTTGTGAATGGAACTGCGAGAAGCATGAAGTGTGTGAGAGCCAGCCTCGAGGGGCGAGTTCACAGGTGGAACCAATGAGGAGTAAGATGTGTGTGTGTGTGTATGAGAGAGAAATAAAGGTGGGGGCGAGTGACCAGGCTGTGTGTGTGTGTGTGAATTCCTTGATGACAAAAAAGGGAGACAAAGTTGATTTTCTGTGAAATAATAATAGTCAAGAAATCAAAGTGATCAAATAGGAGAAAATGAACTAAAATAAATAAAGAAAACTAAATAGTGGATTAGTGTTAAGGTAATGATAAATAAATTGATAAAATTAACAGTGACATTTAAAGGTGATCAAGTACTTAAGGATGAATCATCATCATCATTTATTTATATAGCACTTTAAAAACACACCTGGTAGACCAAAGTGCTGCACAATACTAATATGAATGGAGAATTTGATTGTGGACTGGATGAGAGCTGTTGGGGAGAAAGGAAAATGAGGTTGGAGGAGTGAGTTAACAGGCTGATGTGTGGGTGTAAAACAATGGATTAAAAAAAAGAAAGAAAAATAATGAAAACAAAGAAAATAAAAAGTGTGGAAGTGTGAGTGAGAAATTGTCTCCAACTGGGGGAAGCAGTGATACTACAGGTCACCTTCTTCCCCTGCTGCTGGACACAAAACAAAACATGATTTGGAGTGTTGTGGATGAAAATAATTAATAACAACATCAAGAAGATTTTTTGTGTTTGCAGTTAAGAACAAATAAAATTTTCATTTTTGGGGGTTTAAAGTCAGGAGAGTTTAAAACAAAATAAGCGGAGATGTGTTGCTTTAGGAGTGATGAAAAAATATGCAGTCACAGTGAATAGTGAAAGTCTCTCAGTCTGTCGATTACAGGTGGGGAACGGACCTGGATCAAATTTCCATGGGCAGCAGTCAGAAGAAAATTATAGGTTAAGATCATTAGAAACACCCAGTCTGAATTTTGGCTGAATTGTTTTGCAGCTTCCCTTCCTAATCCTGAAAAAGCAAGCTCCAAGGAAGATAACCTCTCCTTGAAGACAAGTAGTGCAGTTCCAGAAGCACAGCCATGAACATCAACAGTGGACAGCAGTCCAAGAGACAATACCATAGTCCTGAGCAGAGAGGTCCAGCAGCGCTATGAGCAAATGGCATCAGAAAGAGAAGATCCATCATCTTGATTGGATGAATGGAGATGTGTTTCCAGCAAGCTGCAACTTCACTGTGTGTGAAGGACTTTTGAGAAGATTGTTGGACTTTGACATTTGCCATGTTTGGAGCAAGATGGCAATGAAAGAGACAGTGGGAGAAAAGAAGAACTGTCATTGGACTGCAAAGTGGGAGAGGAGAACGGAGTGAGAGGAGCAGGTGAGGACACAGAGGAACGCTGCTGTTTTAGTGTGGGGAATTAAATTGGGTTAAGAAATCCGGGGAGACAAGCGACTGCCTTAAAGTGGAGAATTGACAGTGTCCAGACCACCACAAAAGGGGGAGGAAGACAAGCACTGAGGTATGCAAGTGTACTGCCTGAGAAAATGGAAAGACAACACCACACATGCACATTATATGCACTACAGATAGCACAAAATCATACATAGAGTGGCACACATCAAAAGAGGGTATTTGTAGAAGGGGTTAACAACAAGCAGCATGGTTGCCTATGGTAACCTGCAAGCATTTGGGGTTTAGCTATGCCTGACTAAGACAGAGATTTTCATTTAGATGTTTCTGAAACAAAAATTTGGAGTGAATGGAGTTTTGTTTCAGAAAAAAGGGGGAAGGTAAATAAAAGGATACACAGAAATATAAAATGTATTAACCCTACTAACACACACACACACACACACATGTAATGAAGCTCATTAGGAACAAACGCGATTTTAAGAAGGCAATACGGTTACCATCATCTGGTCTGGTTCATTGAGTGGGTTGAGAAGTGATACATAGACGACTGAATTAGTATTATTTTGGGGAACATGATTGAATGACAGCAGGGGCGAACAGAATCCTGCAGCGAGGGTTTAAATGAGACTAGCTGATTTTTAGTATTTTGTTTTGTTTTGTTTATGATGTATGGGGAAGGTTTTACCATGGCACACACCTGGGGACAAAGGAAGAAACTGATCATTTCAAAGAATATTGCGTTTGTGTGAAGTGTGTGGGTTGGTTGGTGAAAGTTTTGGGGATTTAATTGGCTGAGGCATTTTTCTTTTTTTCACCAATTTTTAGATTGGGTGTGTTTTCACTTTTTAGAGGAAGAATATTCTGGGACAAGTCCTAAGACCGGGCTTCTGTATTTTTATTTTTCATATTTGATTTGTTATTTTTATTTATTTATTTATTTTTTGGTTTTTGAACAGTGCACTGTGAGTTTTGTTTGGGAGTTTCTTTTCTTTAAGCAGATCTGCATAATGGGAATTAAAAGCGCTATACGATACATACCGGGAAAGCCATTGCAAGTGAGTTTCTCCAAAATTACAATGGGCTCGGGAGAAAGCCACTTATTTGGGACATTGAGAGTCCCTGTCCAAAAGGATTCAGTGAGGTAATCCAGTCTAAATTCTTCTTTTTCTTTTTGAAATGACGTCATTTTGCTGAGGGTGGAAATGAAATGCGACGATAGGTTCCACTATCAGCAAAGAATGACTGAATGAATGACTGAATAATGAGTGAAAATAAAAATGGGGAACTGACTGGACTGGTAAAAGCTGACAAAAGCTGACAAGACTTGACTGACTTGACCACTAAATGAGTGAAGTGACATTGCTTAAGGAAAGTCACTGATTATAATGTGGAATAAATTGGGATGATTCATTATTTAGTGCAAATTATGGCAATAATTGTAGTTTAATGATTTGAGAAAACCTGCACATGATACTTGTCTCTGTGATGCTGAGTACTTTATTACTCTTATGAGCTACAGCTGGCTGCAAATGTGAAGTTTGATTTAACTTACAGATTTGTCTTCTAGGGTACAGGCTCCAGGTGGAGCTGGGAGCTGAACAAGCTTAACATTTAACCACTGGCTAATGTTTTTGTATGAAATGGTTACAGGCTGGGAGTAGAGTTGCTCCAAGGGAGAAGCCCTGGGAATTTTTTGAGAGAATGTGCAACTTTCTTGTTCATCTCTAATTGTGTGGAGTTGACGCATGGCGAGGTCCATGTGCCAAAAGAGGGTTTTCTGGGGATTTTTATTTTTCAGTTACAGGTGGAGCGATGGAGTTATGGTTCTGTAAGCAGTACAGATACCAGGAGCATGCGGTGCCAGAGGCGAATTGGGTCTGTCGGAAAGGGCTCAAGAAGAAGAGGTCGGGCCCAAGCTGGACCAGAGAATTCAAGGAGGTGGAGAGGATCTTGCACCCAGTCGAGCTGAAAGGAAAGGCGAGACCTGGCAACACGGGAGCCAGTGTGCGGTGGCGGTAGAGCCTAGGAGGTCGGAAAGGCTCTTGGCAAAAAAAGGGGAACTCGGTTGAGACCCCCTACATGGATCCCAGCCCAGGGACAGAATAAATCCCTGATCCATGCAACGAACTGAAGGGTAGTCCACCCCGGAAGTTGAAGAAAGAAGAGGAGCAGAGAATCACCCGACTCGGAAGATAGAAGGATCGACATTAATTCATTGCAGCAACTCTAACATCACAGGTCACGGTGGAGCAAACCAAACACAGACGCCATGATGCTACATTTGGGAAATGGGGAGAGCTTGTATGAACACATTTTAGTAACAGATTTAGAGTATTGTTGATCTGCCATGGGGCAGATCAAAAGAGGGATTTGTGAGTACAAGAAAATAATTATTAGAATACAATGTGTTAAATTTGCTTAGATGAGAGGGTCCAGCAGTAGATCAGAGGAATAGGGAAGGATTTGTCTGTGTGTTTCAGTTGGTTTAGCTATAGGCCTGAGAGTGTGTGTAATTGTTTAGAGAGAAAGGAATTTATGGACACTGGGGGTTTGCCTGTCATAAAAGGAGACAGGAAGCTACAGTTGGGGGTTGCTGATGCTGATGCTTGTGCCTTTAATAAAAGTTCATAATTGCCATAACTTGGAAGTAGGTTTGCAGGAGACTCTCCACCTTATCTGTAAATGTAAGACAACAAGAGGCCACTGGCAGGTGGATGCAGTATGGGGGTCTCAGTGTTTGTAATATGCTAACTGTGTTTTGCATGTTGTCTAAAGGAATTTGGTGTAGACTGGGTGAGGAGATTACTGTTGTGACCAGCAGGAAGTCACAGATACAGAGACACACACACAGTGCTTTAACTGTTACGCACCCACACCTACATGCACATTCACTCACGTGCACTCACATAGACACATGGGTATGCGCACACACAGGCACTCACGTGCTCGTGCATACACACACAGACACAGAGTTTGCAGCACACCGTGGGGGTTTTATGATGGGGTCGCTTCTATAAAGCTGACTGTAACAAACAAAGGAGTGGAAGATCTGCAGAGAGACACCGGCCTTGCACATCTCCCCTTCTAGAAGATGCATGCTTAACTGAAGATGAATAAAGGTTTTGTGAAATGACTACTGAGTCCTGTGCCGTCTCTGGATGCCTCGAGGAATAAAAAAAAGCACCGAGTGAAACTGGTTTCGTAACAACAGTGACATTTGAAAAGTTCAATATATGTCCTTGATTTCTGCAGATTAGGGTTCTCTTCCCAATTGATCTCTTTTCACCTGAACCCCTTGTAGTGTCTCTAACCTCATTCATTTGTCTGAAGAAGTGCAGCCTGGTCGAGTTGTGAGTGATCTCTGCTTGAGTTGTCAGTACTTTCATGGAGTCGTTAGCCTGTTACGAACCCCTCTCCCACCCTACTTTTGGGAAAGCAGATCATTGTTCCATACTCTTCTCTGCATACAGAGACTTAAATGAGAAAAACAGGTTTCCAGCAACATTTACAAATGGGACAGTGGAGCTGAGCGGGTCTTGCAGGACTGCTTTAAGACAACTGATTGTTTGAGGACACAGGAGATGGAAAAATCAATTAATCTACAGACACTGTCATTAGTTATATAAGCAAGAGCATTGGCAAAACTGTTACTAAAACCAGTGTCTGCACATGCGCAAACCAGAAAACATGGAGAAAAAATTCGCTTTGTGTGCCTAGCTCAAGACATGGACCTGTGCCTTTAACTTTGGGAACTTGGATGCTTACAAAGCAGCCAAAAAAAAATCAAAAAAAACTCCAAAAACCTCTGGAAGTCCATCATAAAGACCAAGAGAGACTACTAGGACAAAGTGGAGTTGACTATAAAATCATAATCAGTGTTCAACCCACCATGTTGCTCCCAGATGAGCTTAACAGCTTCCACATTCATTCTGTCCCAGCCAACAAAGAACAGCCGTTTAGTGGGCAGTGGGGCTGATGTGAGAGTCCTTCATAAAGGTCAACTCAAACAAAGCTCTGGGACCAGACAGCATTCCAAATCATGTTCTCAGAGCAAGTTCTTACCAGCTGGCAGAGGTGTTCACCAACATTTTCAGCCTCTCTCTGAAGTAGTCTATGGTTCCCACATCTTTCAGTGTGCCCACCATTATTCCCCTCTCCAGGAATGATGAAACCAGTGAACAGCATGAAGTGCTGTTGAAAAGATACACCTGTTCCTCCCTCCCTAATGCACTGGACCCTCTTTAATTTCCCTACAAAAGGAACAGAGCCATGGATGATGTCATTACCTTGGCACATACTGCCCTAACCCATCTGGAGGAAGTGAACACATATGAGAATGCTCTTTTCTGATTGCAGCTCAACATTCAGCACCATCGTCCCTTTGAAACATGTGTCCAAACTCACTGACCTTGTGCTTGGGATGTCCACCAGAATTTTCAACTTCTTCACAACTCCTAGTGAGAGTTCCTCCTCTCTTATAACACAGGAACACCACAAGCCTGCGTGTTTATTCCCCTCTTGCATTCTTTGTTCACTCATGACTGTGTTGCTTAGCACAGCTCCAACATTATCATTAAGTTTGCAGATGATATGACCATCATGGGGCTTATCACAGACAATGAGACGGTCTACAGAGAGAAAGGCACTAAATATCTGGTGTCAGGACAACCTCTCTCTCAACATCAGCAAAACAAAGGAAGTGATAGTGGACTATAGAAATCAACACAGAAAAGAACACTAGCCTATCCACATCAGTGGTGTTAAGGTTGAAAGTGTCAGCAGTTTCATGTTCCTTGGTATGAACATTACAGAGGATCTCTCCTGGATCCTTCACAAAGCCACTGTGGTCAGAAACACTTGTCAGTGCTTATACTTCCTAAAGAGCCTTAGGAAGTTTGACAGGAATTCTAGCATCTCCTCTAACTTCTATAGGATCACAATCGAGAACCTGGTGTAGGAGTTGCTCTGCCAACAACTGGAGATCATTACAGAGAGTGGAAGAGGTGGCAGAAAACACCAGTGGCGAGAGCCTTACTGCCATTAAGGCAGAGGCACCCACCCACTCACACACCTCTGCCAGCTGGTAAGAACTTGCTCTGAGAACATGACTTGGGGGCGGCATCACGGGCATCGGCAAAAAAAAAAAAAAAATTGCTCATACTCATGCTGCCCTGACATCATGCCAGCGCATTTTGGGAATGGCATAGGCACCGATCGGTTTTCTATCGCCCATTTGAGTAAGGGCGCCCTCCGGTGCGCAGCATCTAATAACCAACTCGCAAAATAAAACAAAATAAAATAAAAACAAAACAACAAACACGAAAGCACCAGATATCGTGATACAGACTTATAATTTGCACCGATGTTTTTTTGAAATTCTATACGCGAAAAAGTGAGCGCGAGAGCCCTCGGTGCGCCTGCTCGCTGCTGAAGTCAAAGTAAACTTTATCGTCATCTCCGCTACATACAGTCCAGTATATAGAGAGACGAGACGACAAGGCTCCAGTTACAGTAGTGCAAGTAAACAAACAATAAATATAAGAAGAGTAAGAAAATAAATATACACTTTAGGACTAGAGATGGCACGATACCACTTCTTTATGTCCGATACAGATACCATAAATTTGGATATCTGCCGATACCGATATGAATCCGATATAGTGTGTTTTTTAATCAATAAAACTTTTTTTTAATATCTTGCTGCATTTTGTATAAGTTCATACTGAAGTAAAGCTATTCTGTTATACCTGTATGCAAAAAATACACTGCACCCAAAATATTTCATAGTTCAGCAATACTGATCAATCTAATAAACTTACTCCATCCTTCCTATTCTGGTATTTTAAAGAGTACTTAGAAGAAATATTAAGCAACCTAACTAATAGGGTTGCAAACTCCCAGCAAATAAAAAATAGGGAACCACCCCACACCCTCCACCTCATGATTCTTAATCGACGTAATCAACTTTAATTTGATGCAGGTTGGAAAAAAATTGCACAGAAATAAATTATTTTTCAAGAATAATTAAATAGATTCAACATCTTTCTTCTACAGAATTGCAGACTGCACAGATGGTACACAGCAAATCCAGCATGTCCAAATTAACACTGTCGGATTTGATTTCAACACTATTAAAGTGTCTATATGGGTCCACACCAGAGAGTGTTAATTTAACTCTTTTTGGAGAGTTGGTTTGTTAACTCTGATTTAGTGTTAAACACCAAATCTGTCTGGAGTTGATAATTTAACACTTGGTGTTAAGAGTTTATATATTAACTCTCAAAGAGTATTTTAGTTTAACTACGTAAGAGTTATCTTCTAATTCATTCTAAAAAGCGGGAATTTTACTGTTCTGAACTTCTAGAAATTTCTTTTGGAAATAAACATTTACTAAAAAGATGCAATGGTTTTTGGAAAACATTTATTCTGAACTGTGCACCACAATTTCAAAACATTTTCTGAAAGATGTAACAGTATACATGTTCTCACTTTCATTAGAATTTTGTTTATCAAAAGGTCTGACATAGGTGAGCTGGTAAATGCAAATAACAGCATTCTCATCACTTATTTCTTCAATACAATATGCATGTCCTTCATTCATCCCTTTGTGGAACTTAAACGCACTTCTGTTCTCCCCCATATTCCATCTTCACAAGCATATCCTGTGCGGAGATTGAATAAAAATTAGTTGACACTAATTAATGGCACAAATAATCCAGTAAACAATTGCAGCACAGTAAAAAAAAAAAAAAAAAAAAAAGTATTTTCCCAAAAGACAAAGACACAGGCAACAGGTAATACTGAACTAAATGTAAAACCTCAACCTTTTTAATTTTTACCTAAACCGTGTGCACAAAACTCTGGAGGGATCTAAATGCTACCGTAGAACCCAGTCAGGATGTCAGCTACTGCTGTTTGCTCGTTTTTTTTTTTTGTTTGTTTTGTTTTTTATGGGCGATCATTTTCAGGCTTCAAGTAGCACCATTATACCAACATTTCACATTCTAGACATTGTTTTAGGTGTATTTGACCAAAAGTTTGACTGAAAATTCACATGCAAGCTTTTTTTCAAGGCTGTGGTATTTGCCCGCAAACAATACCTTTCAGCTAGCTAAAACAGAATATTATGCTATCAGCGAGCAACATGGCTAATGCCTTTCACACAGCTTTGTCTCAACTCCAAAGAGCCACAGAAGTAAAAGCTCATAATAATAATTGAAACAATCTTTGAAAAAATGACTTACCAAGCATGGCAAACAACTCAAATATGTAGAGCAAAATGTTCTGAAACGGCTTCACTTCAGCTTCGATTGGAGCCATGCTGGGGGCGGAGTCTGTGAATTTACTCTGTTGGTGTCATAGCCCCTGTAGGAGTTCAGAGTTAAGAGGTCAAGAGTTAATGTTTCCATTGTAACACCTCCAGATTTGACAGAGAAACACTCATTTTTAACACTCGATTTTAACTACTATCATTTTACACCTCAGAGTTACATTAAAAGAATGTGACTCTGCTTAGAGTAAAATTAACTCTACTTTTGCAAGAAGACTATTAACACCAAAACATTTAACACTTTTGAATTTGCTGTGTACCTTCCCAAAGGAAAAAGTACTATAGCTTACTAGGGTATATTAGACTTAACAGTTACTATATATAGTAATGGACTTCTATACATTTACGTAAGATTCAGATAATTATTTATTAAAAGCTACACATTTTAAATGAGAATAAGAAAGAAAATATGTCTTTGTGCCCCCTTTTCCCTGTTAATGCCCTATCGGCCCCCCCGGCTAAACTTTGCTAGATCCGCCCCTGCACAGTTACCAGCTGTCAGCTAAGTAGAAAAGGAGCCTGGTGTAGAAAGTAATAATAAATAAATTCTAACAACAGCTTATCAAGCTTAAATGTGCTGCTGTTGTTCAGCTGCTGGTTTCCTCTTTCTGGTGCAAAGTGGGCCAAAAACAAACAAGAGAGACGGACTCTTGACAGAAAAGCCGATCAGCTGATTATTGATCGGTTTCATGATTGAAGTAGCAGCAGGAGAGGGAGAGAGAAAAGAGGCAGTCGCTCCATATATCGGTTATTAAGTTTAACGCGGGAATGCTTTACAAACATTCAAAGATGAACTTACACACTTGCTTTACTTCTGGGATCACTTCCTCGGAGATGAAATGCCGGTTTGGTAGAGGCTACAAATACACACAGCCGCTCTATCACGTGAGCACACTGCTACGGTTATGGGCCGAGTTTCACCGCGTCGCAAGTTTTGTGAGGTGCTGATTTATTGGAAAAGATTACATTTTTTATTTCTCTTCGATATCCGATCCAGTAATTTACGTCAGTATCGGACCGATACCGATACGTAATATCGGATCGGTCCATCTCTATTTAGGACTCGGGGTAAAGGATCAATAACAATTGAAAATTTATAATTTACAGTTTGATGATTTAAAGTCTCACACACAACCCATTGAAAGGGGAGGAGGCCGGCTACTTCCAAATAGCGCACATTTCATTCATAATGATCTAAATCCAAGCCCATTATGTATTTATGATTTGAATACTGGGTTGTGTGAAATCCCAGAAATACATCTTAGACAAAGTGAATCTGTGAACTACGGTGTAGGTCTATTAGGTTATGTTGTGGTGATCCTCGGGTTGGGGGATGGGTGTTCATACTGGAGTGCAAAATTAAAACCAATGGAAGATGGACAAGAAAAGTTCAAAGCCATCAGGTGCTCAGTTTATAAAAATGAGTGAATAAGTGTTCGCCCGGGGCGCCATGCAGGCTAGGACCGCCACTGGCACCTACAATCTAAATTTTCAATTAAGTGTTAGTACCTGGGACCCAGGCATCTTTTTAGTACCTACTTGGTTGAATTTCCAAGCAAGCTGAATCAAGCAGAAAATATAATGTCAACAAACTGAATGTCACTGGACGAGTCATGAGCGCCACTTCTTCACAAGAATCAACCCACCATTTTTGAAACCTGGCAAAGAAGAAACCGACACCGTGTCCACTGACAAAGTGTAGACATTTTTGTGTTGATGACAGAATGTGTTCTGTTTGTGTCACATACAAACGACGTCATGAGGCTTTCAAGTTGCTGTGGTGTAAATAGTCCACTCACATTGAAGTGGCACTCAGTTATGGAAATGACAAAATGAGCGAAACCCAGTAGAGTCGAGTCCAGTCGAGTAGAGCTCAGTAGGCACTAGTGGGGTGGGGGGGTTTACAAATGACTGAAAGATTAATAGGCTCTGTTTTGAGTTTTGTTCAAAAAAGAATGACTTCATATAGGGAAAAATATATATCACATGTGCAGGACACGTTAAACTAGTTTTTTTTAATTAAGCAGCAAGGCAGAACAAAATCAGGGCTGTATCAAGACACGAGGACTAAACCCCAATTCAACCAGACCCAGAACTGATCCAGAATTAAAACAGGACACAACAGTTCAAAATCAGGACTACTTAGGATTTAACCAAGACAGAACCAGAATTAGAACTAGATGATAGTAGCACTAAAAATCATCATAGACCTGCACTACACTTATTTTTTAATTCTACCAAAGTCCACTATTTAGATTGAGAAAAGTTTATATAATTGTTTAGCCTTGTTGTGCAAACAAGCCTGCAAAACTTAATAAATGTAGAATTTGAAAAATAGCAAACCTAAAAAGAAACACTAGGTACGAGATACATGAGTACCTATGATACGGTGATGCTTTTGGTAAACAACCATTTGACTAACATGTGTGTCTCACCTGCTCTTGTTCCATCTCTGTTCTGTCCTCATTCTCCATCTCCCTCTCTGTTCCTCTCTCTCCCTCTTTGTGCTGACAATCATCAAATATACAGTTGAAACCAGATATTTACATACTCTTCAGATTAAAAACACAAACACTTTTTTAATTGTAACATCAAATCAGACTAAATGTTTATTTTTTTAGATTGATAAATATAAAAAACATATTTGTTAACTTTAAGAGTAAAGAGAGAAACTGTCTGTATTTCTTAATTGTAAATGGCACCAAATTGTATTCAAACTTGAGCCACACTTATGGAGCTCCACAGTTCTGTTCCTGGTGTTTTGGTTGACATCTCTTGATGTTCCCATGTCAAAGAAACAGGCTCTGTGTTTTGCCTTATATGCATCCACAGCTGTGCCACCAATTTGCTCACATGGCCTCTACTAACCTATCAGAAGCTTCTTCAGCTCAGAATGGAATCGTCTGGAATTTTCTTATTAATTAACAATAAACTTAGTGTACATGTACTCCTAAATTTGATGAAAGTGATAAAAAATAGACAGCTCTGTCTCTCTTTATTCTGACATTTAACTAATTCAAAAGATATTTCAATATTTATTTATCCAAAACAAAACAAGTTTACTCTAAATTGATGTTGTACAGTAAAAAAATGTTCTTGTGTTTTCCATAAAGTGTATGTAAATATCTGGTTTCAACTGTGAATATACTGCTGTGTATTGAAGTTCCTCTTGTTTTGCATAGGAATATACTGAACAACATACAAAGCATAATATATAAAATACTACCAGAGTTTTTTCTTTGAAAGAAGCTCCTTATGTCCATTCTTGTATATCAGTGCATTACTGAAACCGATTTATTTAGCCATGGCGGGTAACAACTGAAAATATGAAATAAACACACATGTAAGCTAAGACTCTCTAAAGAAACAGCATTGTTGTTGTTCGGCTTTTCATTTCGCCATTTGTTGATTCACTTGAAGAGCAAGTAACATAATATGGGTCAAGCGATCAGTTTGATATCAATCTTTTGTGATACACCGTCATATTTACATTATTTGTACAGTACAAATGATTTTCTTTGGTACCTGGTCAAACTTCAGTTCTCCTCTATCTGCCTGGCTGCGTTTCTCCAACAGCGCACTCGTAGGCAGCAGCTGCCCCGCCCCGCTTAGTGCCTGAGCTTGGATCATACCAATATTAGGGGGGGATTTACGCACAGTCGTAAAATCCCACAGTGTGCACTATGTGCTTAGAATATTGTGTGTATTTTTTTTGCTTTATACAGTTGTCAGCCAGGCATCTAACTATGAAAAAATTACACTCCAAAAGACTCCGGGCTTCTGAAAAAACAACCCGGGCTACACTTAGCTAATGCTAAAATTAAGACTAGCTGATGAGAGGGAAGGACCGAGAAAAATTAATCAAATATATAACCTACCTCCATGGTGCCACGTCCATATATTTGTTTCAGCAAGTGACTAAAACGTCCTCATGAAATAACACATTAAAAAAAATATGACATTTTAAAGTGAATTCACAAAATAGTAAATGCTCCCCTCTAGTTCATATGCTGATAACCAAACTCTTGCAGTCATAGACTTGAGTTCAAACTGCAATGATTGAAAACTCACAACAAGTTATTTGCAATCTTTTACTGAGTTTATTTTATTATAATATAGTATAGGAGGGCAGCACGGTGGCACGGTGGTTAGCACTGTTACCGCACAGCAAGAAGGTCCTGAGTTCAATTCCTCCATCAGGCCGGGGTCTTTCTGTGTGGAGTTTGCATGTTCTCCCCATGTTTGCGTGGGTTCTCTCCGGGTACTCCGGCTTCCTCCCACCGTCCAAAGACATGCAGCTTGTGGGGATAGGTTAATGGATTAATCTAAATTGTCACTAGGAGTGAATGTGAGTGTGAATGGTTGTCTGTCCCTATGTGTTAGCCCTGCGACAGACTGGCGACCTGTCCAGGGTGTACCCCGCCTTTCGCCCTATGTCAGCTGGGATAGGCTCCAGCGCCCCCCGCGACCCTGAAAAGGATAAGCGGAAGCGGATGGATAGTATAGGAGCAGGAAGGTTTGTTGCAGTCTAATCACTGAATGGACTCATGAGTTGGCTGAAGTAAGTGTTAGGTGTGTTATAGTGTGCTATAATTTAATGTCGGTAACATTCATAGATGGTGAAAGGTTTGCAGTTGAAGTGTCTTTGGCAACTGCTACTCTAAGGAAATATGGGATAAGCACTATTATCTTTTCTTTTTCTTTGATAGAATATTTTTTATGCACTCGGGTTTGCAGTAACCTAGTGGATAAAAATCCTGATCTGATTTCTCCTTTCCAGTTTGTTTTGAGGTATATTTAATTGACAAGTAGAGTTTCTGTGATGTATTCAAAATGGAATGACATTAGTTTATTTAATTATATTTGTTTTTAAATTGTTTTGTAAAAAATAAATGTTTTAAAAAAGATATCCATATCTATTTTATTATTTGGATGAACGTGTAAGAAGAACAGAACTAGGACCAACAACTGCAGACAATTCAACAAAACTGTAACAGGGTGAGAAAACTCAATATTTCACTTTTCAGAAAAGTTGGGCCAGCTTGATGCGAGAGGAGTAAGTGTCAACCTAACATTCTGTACTGTGTGCATATTGTGTCAGTGTTCTAAGTCAAACCACCTTTTTTATTGTTGTTTTTTTCATTTGTGAAGTTTCGTAAACTATATCTTGTATTCTGTTGTATGTTTGCATGTTGTATATTCGTTGCAGTAAAATATTGCCAGCCTGTTTTCTGTTTAACTAGGAGAATATAAGGCGTGCACTCCCTAACCCTTCATTATTTTACAGTGCTAAATCTTAACAAACTAGATACACTCACACACAAAAACGTGTTCTACACATATTTTTTGTAAACACATGTAGCAGCAAGCTCACTAAATGCTTTATGTAAAATATTATGGATATTCATATGGTGGCTATATAAGATAAATTGATGTATGTTCCAAATGTAGAATGTTTCAGTAAAAAGTAAAGTAAAAATAAATTTACAGCAGACAATTTCTGGGAAAATTAAACATGCTTTTTTAAGGCTCACTTACACTGACCTATCCATTTTAGCTCAGACCATTTTTACCACATGAAAAGCAATAGTGGGCTGAATTTCATTCAGAACTGCCTAGTTGTCTAACAACCCTTTCAATTTAAATTCCTTGTCCTGTTTGATCTGCTCCACCTCCATGCTCTGAGGCCATCTGTCAATCTCCATTGTCAAGTCCAAGCACCAAACACTGAATGATCTTTTTTTTTTTTTAGATCTGCTTTTAATGTGACTAATATATTTTTGCTTTTTAGTGGTTACAATAATCTTTCCTATTATGTCAGGACTCTTTGAGTCTCTTGAAATACATTCTATAAAATAATGGCATTATCATTGCAGATTATGCAAACATTAAACAAACGTTTCAACTTCTAGCAGTGGAAGTGAATTACATTGATCATACTGTTATAGTGCAACACTCTTTGTTGAAAACGCTGGGTCATGGCATTCATATGGATAGCACTTTGACACATGCCACCCAAACAAACATTTTCTCAGACAAAGCACACCCTCCCATAGTTACGTCACACCCATCAGGAGGATAATGGCCCACACCACAAAAAAACTACTCAGGAAACCAAATGCATTGACTTGATCTCCAAGATCCTATTATACCTTTGCAGCATCCCCCGGAACAAGCCCAGGCCAGTGATGCTGTCATCCACAGCCCACAGGATTTAAAGGACCCAGCATCTCCATGCCAGTCACGGCAGCATACATCAGAGGTTTAAGCCATTGTAGCAAAGTTTGAACTGAAACTGAGCTCCTAACTTTAGAGTCTAGGACCAACTCGATTAAAAGCCCCCTACATCATAACCCATTTTTCTTTCACCTGGCCTATTATGGCAACCATATGTGAGTTATGTAAATAATAATGCAAGTGGTGAACTGTAGTGCAATAAAATAACTGGCAGTTCATTGTTTTTTGAGTTTTTGAAGCAGTAACTTTAAAATATGAGAAGATGAGAATTTGAAATGGTTAAATCTTGCTAATTTTTTTTTTAAACAACTGTTATTGTGACTCATTTGTCCAGGGTAACGATTCAAAACAGGGCTATAACTATACTGTTGATGGTAAAATTAATATTTTCAGATTATAACGACATTCTTCACTGCAGCAATTAAGGAGTCAAGATTTTAATCATTTATGCAAGTATACAGGGAAAATACAGTTATGTGTCTAGAGTGATCAGAATGGCCCCTTTTAGTGTCTTCTCTTAAAAAAGGAGACCCCTAAAAGCTATCAATTCAGTGTAGTGGAGTTAAAAAGAATAATAGTAATCACCATACCAGAATGCAGCACACAATAATCTCAAATGACGCTTTTAAAAACATTTTAAAGATATTAAAAAGAGGCTTTTACAGTAAATCTTATTGCTATAGAATTTCCCTCAAGCTACTCTGAAATTCAATGGTCTTTGCTTTGTTTTGTGGATCCAGACGAGCAATCAACAAAGGGCTGAAATGAGTATTTCGGAATTCAATCAAAACCTTTAGACCTGCTCAATAGCCAATTAAAGTATCCAGATAAAGAACAGATTTTACTCTCTTTTTTGTCGAGCGTTTTTATCGCTAATCAAGAAATCACTGGTCCACTCAGCAAATGAGATGGACCCTGACGTGATCATCTTTTGAATACTCGTGATGCCATTGTGTCCCGAGTCCTGCGCCAAAGGATAATGGACACCTCAGCTAATCAGAAACACAAGGCTCGAAAGAGGGAGTTTGTCTTCCTCAGTTCACTGATTGCCAGCTTCAGAACAGTTAGGCTATATGACGCACACCGTAGTCAGCTGGTGCGCGCTGCAGTTTCGCAAATAAGACTAAAAGACCTTTCGTGGAAAGGTTGATTCGTTATGTTGCTGGCAGCAACTGGTGAAATGTGAATTTTCAGAAATGTTAGACTTATATCAAAGCAACTATTGGTGAAATTTATGAAAGAGCCTAAATGCACAAATTTATCCAGTTTTATTTAGTTTTGAAAAATATTTTGAAGTCCATGTTTCTTGACTAGAATGAACTCGGGCTCTTAAATCTTAACGAGAGCCGTTGCGAACCCACCGTTCTGTCTGCATAGAAACACCAGCTGTTTGTTTTTATTTTTTACATTTTATATATTTATTTAAGAAGAATTTGTTTGTTAAACAATATCGCATCAGATTAATCACCGCGATCGGTGTGAGCAGTTATTCTGTTGCTGGGCTGTTTGCGTGTGTCCACCCGGATGTTATTTAATAGGTTACACGGTCATATCCTTAAGAGATCTTACTGCCCATGGCCTACACGGTCTCCCTGACATCCACTCACAAAAAGCCATTGTATACTTGGCCACTGAAATCTGATTCGTCTTCTTCTTCCTTTTTAAACCTACTTGAAAGCAAATATTTTAACCACATCTCAGTCCCAAGTGGATTTGTGTTAGGAGCACTTAGATTTAAGTCACTGTCACAACAGGCCACTCTCCTGCAGCCTGTAAAAATCTCAGATTTGAGAAATGTCATGTTCTCTTTCATCTTATCCAGGCGTGTACGCTTAACACCTGATAGCAGACTTGGACGGACTGTTTGGCAGCTGCTCTAAAGAGGTGGGTTTGGGCACAGCTCAGTTGTTTCTGTTATTGTGGCCAAGCCCACGCATAGTTTTTTTTTTATTTCTTTAGGTAGCCTGCTGAATGGTTGGCACAGCAGACTCAGCTATTTTTTTTTTTTTTTTTTTTTTTTTTGTAAACGTATGGTAGTTCCAAGAAGACCGCGTTCTCGGAAAGACTGAAACATAATCTTCACTTTTCAGTGACTCAGCGAGCCTGGTACACGACCAGATATTTGTTTCAGGGCTACAAGATGACAATGGCATCTATCAAGCCCATTCAAACTATGCGTGGCCACTGAGCCGGATCTTGAAGATTGAATGCATGTTTGGCACGGTACCTATCCATCTGAATCCCCACCTAGAGGCAACAGGTTACACGTCTCGCCTCCCTCAAATGCACTTATAGCGCACGGCTTTTGCACGGCTTTGACTTTCCATTTCTCCCAGCACTGCGCCTTTTGCACATGCCTCTCACCATGGTGGAACATAACGGCCTGGATATTATGTGTCCGAACAAGTATAGCAACAGCTCCTCGTCGTCGTCCAGCTCCGAGCAGGACAAGAAGATCTTCAGCAAACTAAAAATCAGTTTGTCCGAAGACTATCCGAAGAAGAACGCGGAGTTCCTGAGCGGGCAATACGGGACCAATCTGCTGTTGATCGGGGCGGCGTTGATGCTTGCCATCGCAAACAAGAACCCCTCCGTTAAAGAAGAGGATCTGCGGTCCTTCACTACCTGCCTCATGATCCTCCAGCTGCTCTGGATGATGTGGTACATCTTGGTACGGGACAGGCAAAAGAGCGTGCCGCCAGAAAAAGATGTACACGCCACCTCAGGCTGGATAAGAGGCGAGTTTGCGAGATTAAACAGGCAAATGCGCACTTATGCAACAGTTTTTTCCGTTAGTGTGAAAATTAAAGGGATTTATGCGCGTGACCACTATATGTTTGTTTCATAACTTAAAGAGAACTTGAATGTTAACATATGTGGTCACAAAGACTTTATTTTCTTTGATTATATCGCTCAATAACTTTCTTTTTCTAGGTGGTTTGACCCTTCTTGCACTCCTTTCACTGATTATGGATGCTTTCCGAATTGGGCAATATGTTGGTTTTCAACCTTGTGTGTCGGCGGTGCTCGTGGTATATCCTGTCATCCACGCAACTCACACTATGGCACAGGTATGTGCACAGCCTAGGTTTAATTTTTAAAATGTGACACTCTTTCAGCAGTATCTTTTTTTCCCACATACTATTTCAAGATCTTAGAATAATGTGCTCTTTGTTGTTAAGGCAAGTAGAGAGCGTTGCTGCGACAGTATAATCCGATCATTGTCCATGTCGCTTGAGTGTAACTGCATATATCAGTGGGAATCTTTAAATGCAATGACTTAAGCAAATAAATAGAATTAAGTTTACAATAAGTATGTGCTTAGTATATTATGAAGTGTATTTCTGAAGCTTGATAAAATCACTAAACTGCATTTTGGATATGACTTTGTCAAGCTTTTTTAAGACTTGTGTTTGGGTTTTATTTAGGTGCATTTTCTCTGGTTTCACATCAAGGATGTCATCAAGAGCTTTGAAACATTTGAGAGGTGTGTGAAATGTGCGATAACCTGGGCCTTTAGTCAATATATCCTTTTTTTCTTTTGTTTGTTTTTGCACCTGCAAATCATAAGAAAATTATGTGTTCATAGTTCTATTTTAATCAATGGCATGAAACAAGCTCAACAACACCGCTAAATCCTGTCACTTATACTTGCTGTTAGGTGATCGGGTGTCTTATTTTCAACTGCTGTCTCCTCAGATTTGGTGTAATCCATGCAGTCTTTACCAACATCCTCCTGTGGTGCAGTGGTGTGATGTCAGAGGCTGAACACTTCCTGAACAACCATAAGAGGAGACTTTCTGCCCTGGGCCTCATAAACCTCACTAAAGGTAAGGATCCGGGGGTCGATTGCAGGCTTGTTTTTAGAAGAAAAGTACAATAGTCCGCTTGAGAACTCACTTCAGTGGATGAAAGAAAAGGGAAAGAGAGGAGGGCTTGGAAGTGCAAGGGAGGTAAGCCTGGCTGCTCAGCGGGTCTTGTTTGTGTCGAATGTCTCTCTATTAGGTTTCAGAAGACACATATTGTTGCCCCCTCCCCAGTCCTTTCCCCACACTTCAGCCACCACCACCTCCTTTGGCAACCCCCCACTTGACCTCAGACGGCTTTGTCCCCAGGCTGCTTAGTCCCAAGGGTACTGCAATTACAGTAACTGATACATCTAAGCTTAGGGTTGAGGGGTTCTGCTACTCCTCTTCATATCCGGCTGACTGTGAGGCTGGCTGCACCCTGACTGTTGTTCACTTTTTAATTAAAGGGTGCATGACCATAGTAGTGGGCTCGGGGGGAAAGGGGGGGGGGGCGATGGGGGCCAGGAGCAGGTGAGTTGGGAGGGGGCTTAAGACCTAGAGGGCAACAGTGTAACCATAGGAAGTGTACAAGACGTGCATTCAGCTAATGAAGGAAATTTCAAACGAATACAATATGATTAATAAATACTCAAAAGCAGAAACTTGCTTGCTCTCTTTCTCTCGCAAACAAACAATCACACACAAAAAAATATATTCGCATTTTCATCATTAAATAAATAAAATAAATAAATAAAAATCACTTTTTAAATTTAGTTCAATTTATTTTTTTTGTACAGCTCAGTGTCACAAATACAGGTTTAAAGGGCTTAAAAGGCATAAAACATATTAAGAGATAAGGTATCCCAACAATTAATGCAATAATATATATATTAAGAAGAAGAAATATTTAAATTCCAAATTAAAAGGGGGTGTACCAGTAAGTACAGTGGGTGGTATACTGGTTGAGAGGCTACAAAATTTTAAAAGAAATCTTTTGCTTTGAAATTCATGTAGTCTTGTAAAACCGAGCAACAAGATGTCAGAAGTAATCATAAAACAAATGTTGTTGAATAAAGAGAATTACAAGTCTCTACAGAATAATACTTTTATTCTTCTGGGTTTTTTCCTTCCATATCATTATTATTATTATTATTATTATTATTATTATTATTATTATTATTATTATTATTATTTCCTCAATTTTGGATAAATCAGTGACTACGGCCCAGTAGCACTCACCCCCATCATCACTAAGTGCTTAGAGCAGCTGGTCCTAGCACACTTCAAATCCTGTCTCCCCCCCACCCTGGACCCCCACCAATTCGCATACCGCCAGAACAGGAGCACAGAGGATGCAGTCTCCATTGCACTGCACTCTGTCCTCTCACACCTGACAACAACAACACATACGCCAGAATGCTGTTTATAGACTTCAGATCAGCATTCAATACAATCCATCTCAGAGGATCTCACCTGGATGACCAACTGCTCCAAGCTGGTCAAGAAGGCTCACCAGCGCCTCTTCTTCTTGAGGACTCTGAGGAAGAACCACCTGTCCTCAGACATCCTGGTGAACTTCTATCGCTGCACCATCGAGAGCATCCTGACCAACTGTATAACAGTCTGGTACGGGAACTGCTCTGCCTCGGACCGGAAGGCGTTGCAGAGGGTCGTGAAAACTGCCCAGCGCATCGCCGGAGCACCACTTCCTGCCATAAAAGACATCTACAGGAAGCGGTGTCTGAAAAGGGCTGGGAAAATCATCAAAGACCCCAAACTCATGGACTGAACATACACACACACACACACACACACAATGGACAACTGTACCCTCAAACACACAATAATAACATGGACTGAACCACCACTCACAACCACTAGTACTTTATATAGCCTCTGTAGAAATTATCCACATATCTCACTTATCTTAACTGCACTACTGTATAGCTCTGTGTAAATAATCATTCTGTACATACGATAATTTTTAACCCTACAACTGTTTACAACTTGCATAGTTCCCATTTCTGTATAACTATATATCTCAGATTTCTGTAAAGTTATTTATTTCATATTCTGTATAGTTTTTCATATTTATATCCTGTTCATAGCCTGTACATAGCTTGTACTCACTACAGCCTGTACATACTTATAGTTATAGAATATTCACAACATACTTCATACCGTGTACATTATAACATACCATAATAGATCCTTCCATCCATCCATCCATCCATCCATCCATCCATCCATCCATCCCCATCCGCTTTGTCCGGGGCTGGGTCGCGGGGGCAGCAGCCTAAGCAAAGAGGCCCAGACCTCCCTCTCCCCAGCCACCTCCTCCAGCTTATCCGGGGGAATACCAAGGCTTTCCCAGGCCAGCCGAGAGATATAAATAGACCCATTTCTGTAATATACTTACATATCTATATTATTGCTAATATATATTGTAATATATCTATATCACTAAAGCACTTCTGGATGGATGCAAACTGCATTTCGTTGCCCTGTACCTGTGCATGTGCAATGACAATAAAGTTGAACTCTATTCTATTCTATTCTAAATGTGAATATGCTACAGCTTCCACAAACCACATGCACTCAAAAGGGGTTTGCAACAAACCAAAAAGTTGGGATGTCCTGTCATAGTACAGTATAACTTAGGGCAGCACAAGGATATCAACACATTCATTAGAGAAGATTAGTAAAAATTCAATAGCTTAAAATTTGTCTCAAAACCCAAAAAAAAACATATTTTTATGGTTAAAAATCGAAAGAGAGGAATAAGCCTAAACAGAGCACTCTGTTATTTCACGTGAGCCTGATTTAAAGTTTTAAAAAGTTGGGACACTGTGTAAAATGTAAATAAAAACAGAATGCAATGATATGCAAATTTTATCAACCCA
The DNA here is from genome assembly GCF_965226115.1 of Aulonocara stuartgranti. NCBI lineage: Eukaryota > Metazoa > Chordata > Actinopteri > Cichliformes > Cichlidae > Aulonocara > Aulonocara stuartgranti. The sequence goes on along the minus strand of NC_138943.1, from coordinate 28,073,610 downwards.
CATTTCATTTAAACTGAGCACAGAAAACAAATCAAATGTTTAAACTGAGACATATCATGTTAATATAAATATTATCACATTTTGAATTTTTAGGGCAGCTAAATGACTAAAAAAAGTTAGGACAGAATCTTGTTTACCACTGCGTAGTATCCTCTTCGCTTTTAACAACAGTCCATAAACATCTGGGAACAGAGGAGACAGCTGCTGGAGTTTTGAGAGAGGAATGTTGTTCCATTCTCATCTTATATAGCATTCTAGCTGCCCAAGAGTCCTGAATCATCATCATATTTTTTCATTCACGATGTGGCAAATGCTTTCAACTGGTGAAATTCTCAGCACCCAGATTCTTCTACTGTGCAACCATGCTGCTGTAATAGATCCAGTATGTGGTTTAGCTGTCTTGCTGAAATATGCAAGGCTTTCCCTGAAAAAAGATATTGATTGGATTGGAGCATATGTAGCTCTAAATCCTATATACATCTTTCAGCACTTTACAAATGTGCAAGCTGCCAATTACATTACATCCCCATACTGTCACAGATGAAGGCTTTTAAACTGAGCGCTGATAACAGGCTGGATTGTCTCCCTCTTCTTTAACCTGGAGAAAGCAGCATCCATGTTTTCAAAAAATGCCTCATAAAAAGGATTTAATAATATTTATTTAATAATACTAAAGGATGTGACCTTTTGGAAGCATCCCAAAATCAGACGAATCCAAAATTGAGCCTTGTCTTATGCACATAGAGATTTATCAATATTCTCTGAATCTTTTAATGATATTATGTACTGTAGATAATGAGATATTCAAAATCTTCATTATTATTGTCTGTGAAGGTTCTCAGTCATCCAGGTCATTGTAGTCAAAGGAGCTTGCAAAGAAAAGCGTCTGGACTTCTTTAAGTTGCTTGAAAGTTAAAGAAGCAACTTAAAGAAGTCCAGACGCTTTTCTTTGCAAGCTCCTTTGCCTTCATTATTATTAGGAACATTATTCTAAATTTGTTCCACAATTTCTAGATACAGTTTACAGAAAGAAACTCTGCATCTCTAAGATGTCCTTTTTCTACCCAATCACGTTACTGACCAGTTACCAATTAACCTAATTAGTTGCAAAATGTTCGTTGACCTGTCTCTTTTCAGTACTACTTACTTTTCCACACTTTTGTTGCCCCTATTCCAACTATTTTGAGACATGCTGTTGCCATCAAATTCAAAATGAGCAAATATTTTTTTCATGAAATAATAAATGTGTGATAAATATATTATTTTAAATATTTAATTTTAACTCACACTTTACACAGTATTCCAGCATTTTTTATATTGGGGTTGTACATTGCTATCTGACCTGCACATGCCATGTTTGATGTTGAGTCAGACAATATTAAACCTTGAGATAGACATTCTGTTATGGCATATGTGTGTATACTTGTAGTGTGGAATCTGAATGATTATTGTGTATCTTTATGTTTTTAATGATAATATAATCCATTTTGTTGTTGTTGTCAACCTGTAAAAGATTTACTATTCATTCTATTTTACATTTAAATTATTTCTAACATTTAGCTTTCAGAACAGTATCATTGCTTAACATGTCTTTCATTTTGTTCTTATCTTAAAAAACAGACAGGCTGTACTAATGTAAGACAGCACTGGCATGGTCAGCTTCTTTTTATTGTTCTATTTCCCTGTAACTCATGTGTTTGCCCACATTTTTAACTGTTTTACAGAGTACTCAGAACCACAATGTAACTGCACCACCAGCACATGCTCCATGTTCGCCACCAGCCTCTACTATCTCTACCCCTTCAATATTGAATACCACATTTTTGTTTCTGTCTTGCTTTTCGTGATGTGGAGAAATATTGGACGCACCATTGACCTCACTTCAAACCATAAAAGGCAGGTTGCCAAAAACCGGGGCTTGATCTTAGGTCCTCTTGTGGGTCTACTTGCCCTGGCCAGCAGTATCGGAATACTGGTGGTCTACGTTACTCATGTAGAGAAGTCAATCCAGATGCGAAGGTCAGCCGTTTCCATGTTTTACATTTATGCCATCGTCATGCTGACGGTCATGTGCTGCGCCGGTGCTTCGGGTCTGCTTATATACCGAGTGAACCACATGCCGCTGGACACCTCCAAGAACCCGTCAAGACAGCTGGACACGGAGGTGCTGTTTGGATCCTCCATTGGCTCCTGGTTCATGTCATGGTGCAGCATAGTGTCTGTGCTAAGCACCGGAAGCAACCCTCCTTACCGCTGGACAAATTTGGTCTACTCTCTGTTTATTGTGTTGGAGAAATATGTCCAGAATCTCTTCATCATAGAGTCTTTGTATCGCCAGCAAGAGGATAGAGAGAGGCAGGACCCAGAGTTACCAGCTGCTCCAGAAGTCTTCTCTGTCACTTCCTCTCTCGCTCCGCCGTGCAATGGCATCATCAACCGAACTTTTGAATCTCCAGACAGGAGCTGTGTCTCTACTGAGAGCGAGCAGGAGGAGAGTGAGCAGGTTTATGGATGCCCACGGAAACATTCAGATGTGCCAGCGCCTGTGGGAAACGAAACAGTGGAACGCCCAAATATAAAGAGGCAGATCCTGAAGAATATTGCTGTTTTCCTTATTATGTGTAACATTTCGGTAAGCACTGGTTAACTGGTCTGTGATGATTAGTTTTTTAATAGGTGGAATTGATCGAGCTGATGTAAAATCTACTGACCATTTGAAACTTCATTTGATTAAGTGTATTTTACCCAACAAAATGCGAAGTTCATTTCTTTTTGCTAGGATGACTCCCAAAAGTCAAAAGTTATTATTTGTTCATTTTAAGCTTCTGTAATTAATATATTTGCTATTCACTATTGCCATAGTGGTAAACACAAAGAGGGATTCCATGCCAATCACCCTCATTTTAATATGCTTAAGCCACATTTGTATTGTTTTGGTTTAGTTTCACTACTCTCATCAACAACAGATACAAAACTCTCCATTAAGTGTTATGTGACGTGTAACAATCATTAGCTATAACTGAGATTATAACTAAAGTGAGGACGTTACTAGCTTGTGGTGAAGGTAGTGGAGCACTGAGATATTTTCCTCAGGAGTGATGGTAGCAAAAGTAAAAATAGAGGTAATAGAGACTAATTACAGCATTTTTGGCTAATTGAATTTCAAATATAATAATATAAACAGGCAACTTTAAGCCTTATAAAATGACACTGTTGTGTTTCTACCTTGTTGTTCTGCCCCTAAGTAGCTAAAAGTATATGAATTCAGGTGTATCTAATTAGAGCTCTCTCTTTTTTCCATTTCAGCTGTGGATTCTTTCTGCCTTTGGCTGCAGGCCACAGTATGACAACGGACTGGAAGAGGAGACATATGGCTTCAGCATATGGAGCACAGTTCTCAATTTTGCCATCCCTTTGAACCTTTTCTACCGCATGCATGCAGTTGCCTCCCTCTTCGAGGTGTTCTCCAGAGTCTGACAAAATAGCAGATGACTGACAATGGCAACATGCACACGAACACTTGTCACCACTGGCTCTCGAGAGTGTGTCACAGCGCAGGTCAACCATTCAGGAGGCAGTCTGGATCACAGTCCAACAGACTTGAAAGTAATCTGTGGAGACAAACGTTGATCCCTCACTGTGGGGATTGCAGAGGAGGACAAACCTATTAGACCTGGTTCCTTAAAGAATTAGCTTGTGTAATGCAAGGGTTGTTAAAGCTAGTGATGAAAAAAATATTTGGTTTTATGAATTTAGAAAGGGTTCTTTGTACTTTTTATATTGTAGTAACATTACAGTGGGGTTTCTAACAGGTGGATCATGTACAATATATGCTTTAGCTGACATACACTTTCTATATTATTTCATATTAGTGACTGAAAACATAATTACTATTATAAAATAACACCCTACCAACATGATTACCATATACAAAAAGACTGCAGAGGAACTACATAAACACTCATTATTTTCAATATCCAATAGTACTGTATTTAACAGCTACAAGCTCAGCGGTGTGCCACCTGATCCTTACTTTATCTGCATTTAAAATGTTCATACTTTACATGGATAAGGTTCTCATTTGCTTGCCTAAGTAGTTAGGTTAGTGAACACTTAAGTTGTAAGTGCCAATCTAAGCACAAACAAATTAAATCATCTTTTGAGTTGGATATTAGTTCTCAGATGTAGCACTTAATTCCCTTTCTCAGCCATTTAAGGTTCCTCAGTGTCTTACTGCGTTCTCATTTGCTGCTCTGTTGAACTAATCAAGAAGTTGTGTTAAAAAAGGCTTCTCTTCTGGACCTTGATAACACTGAACTAATGTGCATTAACACGATTGTGCATAAGGATGGGATTTTTGCAAAACAAACTGTTGCAGTGACAACTGCTGCATGGCACTGCGGACTGATGTTTACATCTGAAGAACCAGAAATGAAAACCATCACACTGATATAAATGACAACACTTGCTTCTCCTCTATTAAAACCACAGATATATAATAGTACTGTACTAGTTTGTATCAGATCACCAAATAATCTTAGACATTCAGCAGGTTCTCAGCCTGGTGCCATATACTGTATGTGCTCTCAATATGTGCCAAGTTGTGCAAAATGTTTTGTTTTGCAGATTTTTCTGCCATCTTAGTAAATACTGTTATACTGACCAAAATCATTTAAAGGGTGCGCTATGATTTTGTGAAATTTCAGTTAAATGGTGCTATTGAGAAATGATGTCTAAAGTTAGTTGTAATTTCATATCTTTTTCCTGTTGAAATAAACAAGAACTATCTTTATGTCATGTCGTGTTGCTTAACCTGCTACACACTCTGTTCACTCTTCAATAAAAGTCTGGAAGGGTAACAGATGCAGTGTGCCTACGCACCACAGGATGGCGCAACGTATTTATGTCTTTTGTTGAGACTGCTTTGGACTATCCAAATGATACTGCCTGATGGTCTTCATTTAAATGACTGTTTTACGATTTCTTAAAAAATAAGTGATAAAGATAGGATAGATTTAGATTTGAAGACATACAAAGTTGCAAAGCATACCAACAGCAACGAAGAACTGCACAATTGTGCTTCTATTTGTGACTTCAAAATAGAAGTCCTATAGTTTGGTGTTAAATTGGAAATAGTAATCCGCAATATACACTTTGCAAAATATCAGTCATCTTTTGCAGCGACCTCCACACCAACCCGTCTATAGATAACTAACGTGTGCTGTCTGCGTAAAAAGGAAATGCAGTGTCGGACACAGGTTGTCTCCTGACATGGCATCACGAGCTTATGTTTATGCTACTTCAGAGAATATGGCATTGAGCGTCGGGGGATGATTTTAACGTTGTGTCAGAACGATTTGACAGGCAGGCGGAGGCGTCTAAAAATACCCGTGACGTTTCAAAGCCGGAAACGGCGAGTCTGCTGCACAGGCACACGACGACGCAGAGCAGCTCCCGGCCTAACATGCTCCCTAGGAGTGTGAATGTGACTCACCTGTTCGGACAACTCGGCTAAATGGGTGGGTTATGACCTTCAGTCGCTGCCGTCGGGAGACAAAAGAATACCGAAAAAAAAGAAAAGATAAAACTTCCATAGTTGAAAATTACCTTTTTTTTAATTAATAAGGCAAACGCAATGAAAGTATCTAAGTAGCCTGTCATATTACCTAAAGATGTGTTAGATGGGTTTTATTATTTTCATTATTCACTGAAAATTTTACATAGATAGATAGATGGGGTTCTCAGCTTTCAGCACCACGGACAGTTCTGCACTGTTAGACTACGAGTAAGGCTCCGTTCTTTCACTGTCACTTCATGGGCGTATGTTGTAGTTTTGTGTGTATAATATAGATTGTAAATGCTCTCTCTGGACTTGGACAGAAATGCACAGTGTTGTCTCTCTGAAGTCTGTCGTAATAATAGGGCTTAAATATAAACCAGGCTATAACACTATCCATAACTGGATGAAAACCCGCAGCTGATTGGAAGTTTGTAATTGCTCTCTTTGGAGTACACACACACACACACACACACACACACACACACACACACACACACACACACACACACACACACACACACACACACACACAAGAAAAAAATCCCTGAAAATACCGAATGCTCTCTACCCAGTCCCGACGCAGTGGACGGCTGTGCGTAACATGCATGTGTTACGTACAGCAGTGTCAGTGTATGCGCACAGCCCTGGCTAAGTTAGTGTGTTGGGACTCCCTCCTTACCCACGCTACGCTCAGGATATCTTGTGCAGAAAGCTTCAAAGTGGAAGCCAGGTCAGACGATCCGACCGTAAAGGCTGCAACATGCGCCCGCCACTACGTGCTGCGTTTCAGCCCCTCAGCGCACCTGACACGTCGCCTGGCTCACTTTTAACACGCGCAATTGTCTCGTTCCCTCTGTTTCGCACTCCACATAAGGCAGGCAGCCAGGCTGATCATTGGGGACAAAACGATGGCTGGCCGATAACTGAGCCCGTCCCCGCGCACGGAGCAATGGACTTCAGTTTTACTTGAAGAAGCAAATGGAGAATCCAGCAAAGTATCTCTCGTCAGTGCAGGGTATTGACTCTGCGCGGGCACCCCTCGGAGAGATTATGTGGAACAGTACTGAAACTGAGGCAAAAAGCGACGGGAGAAGGGATATGGTGGCACGCACAGTGACGGGCTGTCTGCTTTCTCTGCTTATCCTATGGACCCTGCTGGGGAACATCTTGGTGTGTTCCGCGGTGCTGCGCTTTCGGCACCTACGGACCAAAGTCACCAACATTTTCATCGTGTCCCTAGCGCTGTCGGATTTATTCGTAGCCGTCCTGGTTATGCCCTGGAAAGCTGTGGCAGAAGTAGCTGGCTATTGGCCGTTTGGCACTTTCTGTAATGTGTGGGTTGCTTTTGATATTATGTGCTCCACCGCTTCCATCCTTAACCTCTGCATTATCAGCGTGGATAGATACTGGGCCATCTCCAGTCCCTTCCGCTACGAGAGGAAAATGACCCAGCGAGTTGCCTTTGTTATGATTAGCATCACTTGGACGTTGTCTGTGCTCATTTCATTCATACCGGTCCAGCTAAATTGGCACAAAGCCAGCGGTGACGACATGGTTGGGGCGCACAACTCTTCCATAAGTAGGCAGGTAGAGGAAAACTGCGACTCCAGTCTGAGCAGAGAGTATGCGATATCCTCCTCCTTGATAAGTTTTTATATCCCAGTGGCAATTATGATTGTAACATATACCAGGATATATCGGATTGCGCAAATACAAATTAGAAGAATAGCCTCTCTGGAGAGAGCGGCAGAACATGCGCAAAGTTGCAGGACCAACAGAATAGAGTGCCAACACCACAACACACTGAAAACGTCGATTAAACGTGAAACCAAAGTGTTCAAAACTCTGTCGGTGATCATGGGTGTCTTTGTGTGTTGCTGGCTACCTTTCTTCGTTTTAAACTGCATGGTCCCGTTCTGCGACAGGCCGGCGGCAGACCGGGATGCGGGTCTTCCGTGCGTAAGCGAGACGACCTTTGACGTCTTCGTGTGGTTCGGCTGGACCAACTCCTCCCTGAATCCCATCATATACGCCTTCAACGCTGAGTTCAGGAAGGCCTTCGCCAGCCTCTTGGGCTGCCGCTATTTCTGCTCCAACACGCCAGTGGAAACTGTTAACATCAGCAACGAGCTGGTGTCGTATAACCAAGATACCCTCATCCACAAAGAAATCGCGAACGCTTATGTGAATATGATCCCCAATGTCGTTGAATGTATCGAGCATGAGGAGACTTTCGACAGGATTTCACAATTTTCTCACAACCACGAAAACGCCACCGACTCGGTTTGTGACCTGGAGGACTGCGAGGCAGACATCAGCCTTGACAGGGTGTCACCATTCACACCCAATGGATTACACTGACTCCACACCTTGTCTCTCCCCGTGCGTAACTGGATGTATTGATAATAATTTCATTGTTCACTCAGCTCTTTGCCTCTTCACAGGAGGTTTCTGTGCAGCAGCCCTTGCTTCTGGGTTCAGGGCTGTCTTGGAACCCTCTAAAGTACACTTAAGCAGGGGCATGTCTCTGCAGCCACAAGGCCAACCTGACATGAAATGTGATGTTGTCTTGTTGTCTGAAACAAATTTGATGTGTAGGTGTTTATTTAAATGACAAGTGAAGTCTGTGTTCCTTTGTTCAAGGTTCAGTGTTGCTAAAGCTGTTGTTTACTCAGAGGCTTTAATGGCATCATCGTCTAATGTCCATCATGACTGAGGGAAAGTGTTTGTAAAAACAAGACTCTTTGCTGCTTAATAACTTCATGTGTATCCAGTGTTCGCCTTTCCACTGAGTATGAAAACTGGGGGAAAGCCTTACAGACAGTGAAACCAAGACAGTCAAATGCAGTTATTTCAGAGCCTTATAGCTTATTCAAATAACAGCTTTGAGACATAAAAGGAATGTGTCCTGTAGAATTCAAGTTACACAATGCCAAAATGCAGTATTAAAGTGTTTTGCCACTGCACCACCCCAGTGACTCTTCCAACATGCCTGGATGATAAAAATCACATAATCTAATGCTATAAATACAAAAAAGGGGAATCTGTGTGCATTACTACTTTTTGTGATCATTTATTTCTCATTGAGGCCAAAACTACTGTAATGCTTCTGCTTTATGAGCCCGATTCAACTCTGACTGAAATAACTAAAAGGAGAAAGATTGACCAAAGACTTCAAGGAGAGCATTGATAGACACAACAAGGGTGCAGTGTCATGTCAGCTAGAGGAAATGTTACTATAGAAGCCTAAATACATGTGTGGCCATTGGCCCAACACAACTGGATGTCATGCATCACCTCTCCCACATTTCTCTCTTATCTTTGTACTGTACAGATGACCTGATCTGAATGTATACTACTGTCCTTTAAACAGTGAAGTGTGTCATCATTTGTCTAATAAAATGCTGTCATGCATCAGAGTGAGCTGGTATCTTCGCGAACCCAATATTCATGCTAACGGGATTTCAGGTGGTTTCTGTGCAGCTTGGAGAATTTTATTTTAAGCATAACAGGAAGTGAGTTCATTCTTATGCACATCCACATCTGACCCGTTCTTTTGACATGTTTCTTCTTTTGGTATTTTGCATTCTTTGAACATCTTAACAGCTGAGATTGACAGGAAGTGTTGGCAGAGAAACAGCTAGTGAGGGGACATGACATGCACCAGAAGTGCACTCAAAATGAAGAACGTTGTGGTTACTTGGTTGCATGGTATACAAGCTGCTGCCCCACCAAGACTTGATTTGACCTGTCTTCCACAGGTTTGGCCAGCTGGTGTATTTTCTATTATACACGAAGAAAGGTTTGAAGTCACAGTTGTGTAGGTAAGGCAATACAAAGAGCAGAACATGGAAGCGAAGCAGCTCGTTTTTGTACTTACAATTTATTTTTCAGTAAAGCAATATTTTTATTTAATGTAGAAATCAATCAATGTTTAGACATCGTAAATAACATGATATCTGAAGCAAAAGTTTGAATTGCCAGAAACATCTGTTAGTTTAGCCTTTTTTTCCAACAAAAGACAAAACCCACTATGTGAAAATCCCTTCATGGTTTGATCCCTGCATTTGGCACAAGTAAACAGAAAATGCTCCTTTTTGCCACAGTTATCTAGACTGATGCACTCCAACTCAATCATTTGTCTAAAATTGACTTTTGGATTCTGGATACATCAACCTCGGGTTCAATGCTTTACTAGGCTTCATGATGAGTGACAAGTATTGGCCAAAGGAATATGCGAATAGGGAGGGATTAACAATGGAATGACTGCCAGAGAGTACATAATGCATATCATAGCTGTATAAATCATCAACAAAAGAAAGTCTGTGGCAATAATTCAGATTCCTCAGTCTTCTATATTAAATCTGCAATACCACAAGGAAGCTATTTACCGCAACATGTTAATGTACAACAGAAAACACAAGATAATTAATTTCCAAATAACTTCATTTGCATTTTTTGAAAACTTTCTTTTTACTTTGTATGAACTCAGATTTTTAATATTAACCCAAGATGTTCTGTTCACTGTAATTCATTACCTGATTTATGCTGCCAGTGGTGGAAGAATTATTTAGACAGTGTACTTAAATGGGAACTCTACATTGGTAAGCAGCTTCCTGTAACCCACCTATTAAAAAAAGAACGTTTTTGTCTCTTGGCAGGGAGACGCAAACAGATTCTGCATGACATCTGTGAGTTTTGTTTGAGGTGTCACTTTAAGACACCAAGTTAAAAAAAACAAGCAAACAGAAGAACACGCGGGGCTACCCATGTATGCTTGAGGTTATTTGCCATTATTGGCGTCAGACATTCAAATTTCTGAGAAAACTGAAGCCGGTAAAATTGTGGGTAATACAAGCAGATTTTGAAAAGGAAGAAAACTGAGTTTAAAAAAAAGACTTTCAACCTGCTTAAAGCACAAGCTTTATAGTCTGAGTCTGGTGACGTTAGAGGAGTCCAAAACTAAATAAGAGAAAATGCTGTAAAAATATGCAAAAGCATTTAACTTGAGTCAGTCATGCCTTCAAAATAATTTAAAAGCTGTAGTTGTATTTTAATTACTTAATCTAAATCAATCCACTGTATCACGAGTTTATAACAGGCTTCCCATGTAAAATATAAGAAAATAGTGGAATAATGAGTACTATATTTACTTTACTTGCTCAAATACTATTACTTATTTTGCTATATAATAAATCAAATATTAATTAAACCACTCAAAAATAGATGTTTTGATGTCTAAACAGTCACATTTTATTTCCTCTGCAGTTCTTTTTTTTATTTGATAAGTGAATTAACATTTTTAGTGTAGAATTAACTGCTAACAATTACAATAAAGTAAGACATGATAGCACAAAATGGAAAGATATACACTTTTGTTGGCCACACAGACTATCAAGACATAGCTGAAAATTTATAATTCAACAACACTAAAAAAAACAGGAGTTTAAAGCCTCATTGCATGTCTCAAACCTAAAGTTATAACTCAAGTGATGGAGGAAAAAATAATCTACGTCCAATCCAAATGCGCTCTAAATGACACAGCTGTTCTTCTGCAAAGTATCTCCCTTGACACATTTTTCTTTTCTTTTTTTGTTAGAAATTAAGTTATGTTCCCTCATAAGAGAAAATTTCACAAAGATGCCGGGAATACAATTAAATGACACTGAGAAGAAAGCCTGTTATAACTGGAGCCCAGAGGCTACTCTTCAATGTTATACTAACCTACCACCTCCTTCCCATTGCTGGTCAGTGTTTCTCTCATTTGGATGAAAGGTGGGTGATGGCAGGAGGGGACTGATAAAACAGGCTGCTTCTGACAGAATTGGAAAGTAGGTGATACCTCAGCAAGAACACATCAGGCTTTGACTGATGATTTAGCAGTGACTGGTACCATCATATTCAGGGCTTAAGGAGTGATGCACTTTGACCCTTCATTTTTCATTAATTGCATCAGGGGTATAATTAAAGTAGGAGGTTTTGATGTCAGATTTCCTGGGTCATGACATCTACTTGAACTGACACAGGAGTAATGACACAAAATTGATGTCTTTAAAAAAAAAAAAAAATTAAGGCTTTTTTTAAGCATTCATTCATTAAATGAGTGAAAAACAGGGAAGTAGAAGAATTCCAGGTTACGAGCTGTTTATTCATTCTCTGTGCTGTGCCATTGCAGTGTGGAACAGATTTGAAAGGTGGTTTGACCTCGATATGCAGGCATGACAGGAGAGCTGGAGAGGAAGTAGAGGCAGGCTTTAGGGGGGTTACACCATCCGTCAGGACACATTCATCAAAATCACTCTGCACGCACGCACACACGCACATGCAGCCAGCCACATGAAGCACACGCATTCAGAACATTCAAAACCACCGCTACAAGAGATTTGTTCGAATCTGTCTTTTTTACCTTGCTAGAAAGTAGACACTACTTTTTTTTTCATTTCACTCCCTCACTGGGTTCTCAGCATGTCTTTTTCCTTATTCTTCAGAAGATTTCAGTCATCTTAGAAAAAGCAGAAGAGGCAGTTGTTTCTTTTCCTTTTTTGAATGGTGTGAGCTGCAAGCAGGGTAAAAGGGCCCTTTAATTACCCTAACTCAAACCTGGCCTGTATTATGGGATAACCCATCACTACCTACAGATGGTAGTTTCAAAATCATGGACAAGTTCCAAAAACGTCGAAAATTAAGTATCAAGCTACACAGCTTTGTTGACTTTTTTTTTAAAACTGAAAAACATGGCTGACTGTGTCACTGCTTCAAACACTGTTTACGTGAAGAAAAAAGTGTTCCCTTTGAAAATATTAAACAGCTACAAGCATGTTTTACAAGGAAAACATCAGCAAAGAGTGCAACAACAATAAAAATAAATGGCAGAAAATTTGCAGCGGCGGTAAACAGTGTTTATCTAGCAGCTGATGTGAACATCAAACTTCTTCAAAAAAAGATTCAAAAAGAAAATGCATGATGCAATGTTGATGCTTTTTACTGGAATTTCTCCACCGAGACTTCAGGGTAGCTGCGTGATCACAGGAACCCGCCAAAGGAAATTGGACATGACAAGTGACAGCCAGGAGGTGAGCACAGGTAACATTTGGCAGGAATTAATATCATGATTTTTTTTTTTTTTTTAATTTAAAGAAGAAAGGCTATGCTGTGCGATGCTTGTTTAGGTCTGCTACCATGATTAGCTGGTAGAAGTCACTGATTGATACCAGTGTGACTCAGTTCTGAGTTAGCCTCGGGGTAGAGTGGGCTTGAAATAAGTTTGACTGTATTTTTCTAGGAGACTATAATTTGCATTCGTCTACCCCAAGAGTGCAGTAGACTGGTTTGAACATATAGATCAGTATAACATTTCTGAGTGAAATCTCACTAATATTAATGTCTCTCCATCTTATTCCTTCACTTTTCGTCCTATACCGACACTGTCATGTTCCACTCAGACAATGGCTCTTTCAACTCCACCAAAGTTTTAACAATTGCATGTTTTTTCTTCTTGAGATAAAAAAAAGACTTAGGCTGTCTTTTGAACTGCATTGTTAAAGAAGCGCTCTCTTTCAAAATCACCAAAACACTGTTGCATACCTGTATTAGAACAGTTCAACTTTGAAGATCAGACATTCCTCTCTGACACTTTCTTTTAACTGTTGCTGCCATACCATCCTTTTCCTCTCTCTGACGCAGTCTGAGGTTTTGAGTTACTCTGGTGAGCTTGAATGCAGAGACTGACTGGTGTCTATTTCCCCAAAAGGCTCCAGGTCCTGCACAAACTCTCACGTGGGCAGAGCAAAACAGGTGATGTTGAGGCAAGACTCAGTTTGGAGTGTTTGTGGTTTCAGTACAAACAGTTTCTCTCTGAAGGAGAGGGACAGAACAGGAAATACTCAAAAAATACAAGAACAAGAATATACACTTTTAAGGGGGAAAAGTAGTTGCCAGTATTTATTTATTTATTAGAATTAGCCAAATGCTATTATTCTAAATATTATTCTGTTATACTGTTTTTGTGATTTGGTGCTATATAAATAAAACTGAATTGATAGGAACACAACAACAACAACAACTCAAATAACAACTTGTTACAACAAAAGGTATGCACAATGCATCAAACCTTAAAGCAGAGACAAACATATATTAACATTTTAACAGTGAGGAAGTTTGATAAATTATTTTCATAAGGGCCATCTAGATGTGCAACATAGCATCTTACAAATGCACAGACTGGCTGGAGTCGGCCAGTTTTTTCATGACAGTAATGCTGTCTGTACCAGACATTTAGTGACTTCTACTGAAGGGATCCTGATCAAGTGCCAGTATAGAGCAAGTTTGAAGCCAGATTGCTCTCCTTTGGAAAACAAAACAAAGTTTACAGATGGCTGACATTGACAAAGAAAGTGATTCTATATAACTATGAATAAAATATTAATACATACTGGCCGGAAATGTAGAGAAATATAGAGAACCATGCTGCTTATAATAAAAAAAACATATTAAAATACCTTTTTATTGTAAGAAAAGATCCCTGTTCTTGCAGCGCTTATAAAAAAACAGAAAACACTGAACTGACGGAGCCTCTTCTTATAATTAAAACAGCTCTATCACAATAAAGAGATAAAAAAAAATCCCAGTATTGTAATCATGGCATGGTGAGTCATAATTATGAGGTCCTCGTTTGAAAATATTGTGGTAATTTCTGCATATGCAAAAGTTATAATTACATGATTTTTTTTCCATTGATAACTGAGGAAGAAATATTGTTTCTTTCCATAATCTTCCTCTGAGAGGTGAAAAATATTCACGCAATCAGTTGCGGAGAAATCAGCTACTGAAAACTGTATTCAGGTTTAAATAGTCGTGTGTCAGTATAATTTAATCGTTTCATCAAAATGACCACTATGTGAATCACCTGCCAGACTCCACATGGGAATGAAAGCCCTGAGGCAAGCGTTATGTAGTTTTACAAGGAGGATGAAAGCATAAAATGGAAAATGCTGCATGGAGAGCAATGATGCAGTGCTCTTATGTACAAACATCTGAGCTTTAAGTCAATACTTTAAGATCTGGTGGTTATAAATCAATAATGTGTGGATCTTTTGCTCTGTGACTCTTCATCGCCTTGTATTTTGTTATTGTCATCTAGCAGACGTCGTTCAGATAAATCTGCTCTGTGGAAAATTGGAGTTCACGCGACACGGTCAGGTGCACATTTGTAACACTTTGCAATTGAACAGCAAGAGTCCATCTATCAGCTAAGACTGACTGTTAATTATGGACGCAAATAATTTCATTTGTTTCAGTTTGAGCTGTCTCCCTCACATCGTGATGTGATTTTTAAATACTTTGCAAGGAGATATTTTAATTGATCTTACAACCCTATATTAAAAGCTTTGAATATAAATAAAAACATGCAATGATTTATAAATTGTCACTTGGACTTATTTTAATTTTGTAGATGATCACTTTAATTCATGTTACTAATTAAGTTGCCAATATTGTTTTATGACCTTGTAGATTAAAATATATGAAATGATTTCAGCTACAGCACTTTATTATTTGTTTTATGTACAACATTTTGCTTGTTACGGCTTCTTGTAAAAGGTGTTACTGCTGCTACTGCTTATGTTGGGACTGGTCCGACTGTAGAAGTCTCTGAGTAATATTTAGATATAAGAGAAGAGTGAAAACAGTCAAGTTAACACTTTCCTGTTTTGTTACTATTTAATGCAAAAGATCTACATCTAATAAAAACTCACTACCTATATTGTAGCTGTCTTGTGTGGTTTTTCAGATCTTTTGGGTTTTGTTGAAAGAAAGTTTTTTTGATCTCACTTTTGGTTTTTAGGCCTAATGAAGGTCTCCCTCACTTGCACTTTCTTGGGCCTTGTATTTCAAATTACAGCGAAAAGCTATAAGACACAAATTCAATACTTTATGCTCCATTTGTCATGAAATAACAAGGGAACAAGCCTCACCTGGCCATGAAACTGCCTGTCAGTCAAGTGTCAAATTATTTTGGAGACCTTGAAAATGAGGGACTATGTAAGGAAAAAAGGAAAGAAAGGATGTCTGGAATATATAAACAGTTAATTCATTTTTGGGGGTAAAAACCTCTTGCATAAAGCTGAAAGTCTGCATGTCAATCACATCCTAATTGTTTCTTTTTCAAATCCATCGTGGGACTAAAGGGACGGGGACTAAACTACAAAGATTGTGTCTTTTGTTGGGTCCAACAAAAACATGGTGTCCACAGTAAAACTAAACATGTAAAAAAATACACATTATATTATTTGATTATTTAGTTTAAATGTATACAATTAGGACAAATAACTAAAATCCAAAAATAGCTTGTATATTTTGATCTTATTTAGGAATTTTAGAGATTTAAAAGAAAAATCATTTATGTTTCAGCATAAAATCATCCCTGGAGCTTTTATGATAGCGGTGCGCTTTTGCTTTATTTAAGAAACAGTTATCCCTTTGAAAGTGCAAAAAAAAAAAATGTTATTACCCCCACACAAAAAAACACACAGACACAGATAAGAAATCAGGAGGGGGACAAAGTCACAGTACTGCAAATAATCGTTTACTTTCATATAAATGTCATCATTTTGCTGTGGACACTGAATTGCAAAAGAGACTGTATGAAAAGTGTTATTCCCTTCCAGTTTTATACATTCAATGTTTAGAAGAGTTTAAAAGATTAAATGTGCTATAATTTATGGAGGGAAACAGATATTTCGTGTAAATCTGTAATTTATATAGGTATATCAGAGGACGCTCCAACTAAGCTATAAAATGCTTTAATAAGAACAAATAAATGTCTGTGGGCTTTCGAAGGTGTCTGAAAATGAAACTTCACTTCTTTGAGGGCAAAACTGTAAAATAGATTTTTCAGCTGTTTACATTCCTGGTAGTTCTGGTGAAGCCATCTCTGGTACAAGATTTTAAAAGAGAGGTATGTGTCAAAGGAATTCCTCTATTGTAAGTTTTTCATGATACAGAAAACATTAAACAAAATTCATTTCTTAACCATGCTCACCAGACACTTTACTAGGTACACGTGGCTAGATTCAGGCTGAACTCCCCTTTGTTTTTAGAACTGCTTTAGTTCTTCATGACATTGATTCAATAAGATGGTAGAAACGGGGATCAGAGACTTTGGTCCATATTGACATGACAGCATGATATACAGCCATATATCCAGCACCTGTCTGGCTATCTGATACCAACAAGCATATCACATTTACCTAGATCACCTTTGTAATTTGGAGACGTCTTGGCCATATCTCCATGGATAAATACAATGGTTTGCTGCCAAACCAATGTATTGGTTAATTAGATATTTCTGTTAACGGGCAAATGAACAGGCATACCTAACAAAGTGGCTGGTGAGTGTATACCCTAAAACACTTTAAAGAAATACAAGACCTTGGATGATGCCCTCATCTTCTCAAGGGAAAGGACTCAGCACTTCCCGTAACACAGGTCATCCCTGCAGGTTAACTGCACACAAAGGTGATGGTGCAATCTCGCAACGAGACAATGACAAATGGAACAGCACTTGGAGACTTAAAGCACTGATTATCATAAAATCTATTATTCCATAGCAGACCTGTATGAGTCATAGTCTCTTTCTGGTCTGATCTCCTCCTGTGATGATGGGCAGAAGCAGAAGAGTGAAACTTTGTTCCAGCTGCTTTAATTGGACCAAACTGAGTTAGGCTCTGCTGAGAGTGCATTTAAGAAATTATCTCTGTGAGCAGTATGACAGTTTCTGGTGTGATTATATGATTTAGTGCAGTTATTTGTCTTTTGGCTCTAACATGTACTCTACTTAACAAAGCTCATTTAGCTTCATTCAGTCATGTTACTCCTAGTTTACTTGCTAATGTACACAGTGCCTTTATAACAGCTGTTATACAATTAATTGTATATTTATCATTACCGGTGTTGCAAACAAATATGCTGTAATTTGCTTGTCCTGAAGTATGAGTCAAGCATAAATTCAGACAGGGAATTATTTTTGTTTTCTTTTTCTTTTCATAAATTATGTTAAAAATAACAGCAACAGCAATGTGTGTGTTCATAAATATGACTACTAAATAAAATTATAAGGTCTTGAAGATTTATGTCTTAATGAGGTATGTGCATACTGTTATTTGAAATAACAGTCACTGTTGTTATATATATATAACATATATAAAGCTCAACACATATATGCGTTGGTATTTTTCAAGTAGTAGTTTGTTTCTGGTAAATAATCTCACAGTGTGAACTATAATCCCTTTGATTTGAGCCCCGTAGTCGCAATAACAAATCACACATTTAGAGTAATTAATTGTAGAGGATAGATTAATACCATAAACTGTTTTTTTAAACTTATCTGTCATTGTCTTTAAATCTGGTTGACAAATTTTTTTTTTTTTAAAGTATCATTTGCAAACAGAAGAATATTCTTCACATTGTTATGGATGGGCATGAGTGAAGACCCCACTTTAAACTGCAAAGGACAAGCTCTCTAAGTGCTCTAAAAAACTGAAACCAATGTGACATTTTAGATGAACAAAGAGATACTGTACTTAAGTCTGTTTGTACTCATGAAATCCTCGTAATGCTTAACATTATACCCTTGCAGTTAGCTTTTATATAAGCAGTGCGCTAACAGCTAACAGCACAGGTCAACACATACTTATAGCTATAGGCAGCAAGATATGAAGTTTGTCCTCAACTGTGTTGACATTACAACCTGTAATAACAGAGTAATTACATATAATACCGTTTGAAACCCTTCTGACAATACCTATAATACACGTGATTTAAAATGACAGATTACTTCCTCTTATGCTCTAAACACCATCTCTTTGCTCCTCTCTACATTACTATGCAATGTACTAGTTCAGATTAGGCAAACATCCACTCACTCCACTACTTTATCTACTTCCTAGCTGTAGGGTTTGCTTTGACAGCTCCATGACAACTTTGACCAAAGTTACATGTAATCCTTGGGGCTCAGGGAGTCCTGTATGAAAGTGGCTAATCCCACCGGTGCCTCTAATAAGGCTTGCCTCGCCAAAATTATTCAACAATGTCAATATTTTCCTCCCACATCACTTCACTATCCTGCTTATTACTCAGTTAAGCTCCAGCAAAGGGCACCTTTTTGTCTGAGAGGGAATTGACTAAAACTCCAAAAATAAAAAATTCATGAACAATTAACCTGATCCGTGATTGAAGTTTACTTATTCTGATTAAACGGTTGCTGCGGCACATTACTGTGATACTTTCAGAGTCAAAACATTTTGCATGCAATGGTGTAGTGTGGCAATACTGATGGAAAGGTAAGAAAAGTATGGTCAGATATAAATCCAACATGCAATACCAGCTGCAAAGCTGCAACATGCAAAGTGTGCTGAAGGATAAACGTGCTCATGCAAAATACTGACTTTCAAGTTCATTAGAACTATACAAACTTTATAAACTACAGTTTCATATATGTTTGCACATATTTCAATAAATTTTCCAATTTTCCTTTCAAAGTTTAAAGAAATGAAGGCTCAGAAGCTTTCCACACTACTGTATACAAAATGTAAACACATGAGTTTAAAATGAAAGCTGGCTCCACTGTCTAGGCCTTTGTGTCAGTGCGCCCCAGGGTGGCTGTGGCTACAATCTAGCTTGCTATCACCAGTGTGTGAATGGGTGGATGACTGGATATGTAAAGCGCTTTGGGGTCCTTAGGGACTAGTAAAGCGCTATATAAATACAGGCCATTTGTTTCAGCAGATTGCAGTGAATAAACATGCACCTTAGTTTGATTTCAGCAGTTTCCTGCAATATTTCCATATTCATGAAGCAAACAATTGTTTTTTTGGATTAATGCTCTCTACAGAAACAGGATACTGTGATTGCCTCTACATGCAGGGAGAGAGAGAGAGAGAGAGAGAGAGCGAGTATGTCAACAACCTTCAATTCAATTCCCATTAGACACTAATTGTTTAGATTAGTGATCTCAGCTTCTTAGTCTGCAGCTTATGCTGACCGAATCCATGCATTTGCAATCTGAAATAGTTTCCTGCTTGTTACTAATTGCTATTCAGTCCCCACAAGACCACAACTCATGACACCATTGATGCGTCAGGTACGTACTGTACTGTATCCTGTTTCCTCTGGTCCCCACAGTGATCAGGTAATTACTATCAAAATCGGATCCACTGACAAACAACAAAACATTTACTGGTGGAATTACATTGGATTTGGTAATAACTGAATATATCATTAGTCTTGAACAGTGAGGTGAAAATGTGATATTATCGACCAGGCGAACAAACCACCCCGGGTCAAGTAGTTTTATAATGTGAAACGTCATGAAATGCAGAATATAATCATCACACATGAGTCTTGTGTGTTGATCATGCCTGCATGGTAACACAAAAAAGTCTTTGTATTTTGTTGAACACACTCAGAACATTTTATAGTTTTGTTTGTTTGTTTTATTTTGTTTTTGTTTTGGTTCACTTGTTTGCTTTCTATGGTGACATCTGTTGATCTTGGAACCACGGCATTCCTATTTTTATATTAGTACAGAATAATAGCATTATTCTACTTACCTCTGAAGAAACATGCATCTAGATGAAGAAAGTAATAAACCACAAGCAATTACGTCAACATAATTTTTTACAACACTTCAAAGAGAATGCCAAAGATAGCAGGTAAAAAAAATTCTTTTATACGTAGTGCTGAGTATAAATAATTCAATTGGTTCTGTAGCTAGGGAGCAAATTAAATGTCTGATAAGGAATAATTTCTGGAGAATCCACTCGCAATCTAAGCAGAGGCCTACTTCTCACACTGTGTCATCATTGAAGTGGCTGGGTGAAGGTGACAGAGAGCAGAGGTGGTGCTGCCTCTCTGAGTGTTGACCTGTGATGACTGAGGAATCGGTGGCAGGTTAGTGGATGCTGGCTCGGGCTTTGATGACCTCTAATACTAAGGAATCAGGTTGCAAGCCTTTTCTGGTAGCACGGTAGCAGATAATTATGCACCTGTGTGTGGGGCTAAAGAAATTAATAAGTAAATAGATAAATAAATAACTTAGCAAATATGTAAACAACCCAGCCTCACCCTCTACACCCTGCCTCACCCGCCCCACCTTCTTAATGAACAGCTAGCAAAACATTTCCAGTAATTTTGACCTTGTTGGATTATTATGTATTTAATATATTGAGCTGTTTGAATGTATTTAACTTGTTTTCTTCCAGTTTTGACTGCTGTGAAACAATAATTTTTCCAAGTTTTGGGATAAATACATTATATCTGACTTAATTTGATGCACAGTCTTTATATGAGGCAAAATGGGTGCAAACCATAACCTGAAATTTAACACTTGCATATGGGAGTGATGCTGGCATATCTTCCTCTCCAAGCAGGAGCAATCTTAAAAGTTCTTTTAGCACTAGATCCATGAATTCATTCTTCATCTATAATGACTTCAAAGGCAGCTGCCTAATATCTACTGTTATGTATCTCTTAGTCATTGATGGATGTGTTATTTTATCCATAACAACCTTAGTTTCGGGGTGGCTGGAGAGAAGAATTATTCTTAATCAACCGAAGAGTGAAAAAAAAAAAGCAGGAAAATCTACGACCTGACTGCAAGAAGCATTTCATGGTTTCAATAAATAATAAATAAGTTCAGTGCTTCTCATTTCTGACACTATAAAGATCGTATGATCAGCAGTGCAAAACATTTCCTTGACAAATAGAGCTTGATATTACTCCACCATGGTGCAGTTCCCATGGAGCTGTCAAATTATTCTGTGTAAACTACTGCTATACAATAATTAAATAATAAATATAAAAAATACAAAAAATAAATTTCTAGTGAATAGAAACAAAAAAAGAGGATGCTATTAGTCTTTAAAGAACACAACACTCAACTATTTATCAAACTAAACCCAGTCAGGAGCTTAAGTTAATATTTTTAATGCACTTGCTATTGAACAAATAAACAAATGGAAATATAATAAATGGAAGAGAGTGCAGGTTTGGCATTTATATGGACTTATGATTTCCAGAGACAGATGTCTCATGACAGCTTGGAACTGGGAGGGAAGTCTTTGTCCCCCACATTTTAAATAAACATTACAAATACATTTAAATTGCTGTTTAGAAAGATATAAAAAGAAAGAAATTCATTCCCTTATCACTTTGCTGCAACTCAGTTGCTTAAAGTTTTCAGTCATGACATTAATACAGAGGATTTACTTCACTAGTTTGATCAAATAGATAATTTGGAGAAATCCCTTTTACTGTGACAGCTGCATGCTTGTTGTACAAGCAGCACACAAAAAGCATTAAATAATGAATGTAACAAGCACGACGTGTTGTGTGGGATCTGGCTGTAGGTGCTATTAATGTTAGCAGTAATAAAGTTAGCAGACATGCCCATTCTTCTTCTTTTCTTTTCTCTTTTCTTTTCTTTTCTTTTCTTTTCTTTTCCAAAACTAAACACACCATTTAAGTGAGTATTAAATACATGACAAAGACTCAACAGACTTTTTTCTTACTACAAACCTGCTGTATATGTAGCTGGAAATGCAGGCTGAAGAATAACTAAAATAGCTGCCTATATGGTGATAATTCATTTGTCCACTGAAACACAAGGTCTAAATTTAAGGGTCTTTTTGTGTTGCCTTACTTTTTGAGTCCTTAAATGGCCTGTGGCTCAGTAAAGAGGAGTGTGAAACTAGAAACCTCAGCTGTGTAAACCTTTGTAGGGCTAGGAAAGTTAATACACTTTCCTCCCTTTAGGATTTCAAATGCTATGTGGACAAATAATCTAGAAACTGTAACATAGAGTTTCCCAGTATTTAGTTTTTCTCAGGAACTAAATACAAACATAAACTGACATTTTATTAGCAAGTCATCCTTATTGTCTTCTTATCAATTGAACCAATTACTTAAACTGGATACATCATCAACCACCGAGTACTGGTGGGATTGAATTACGTAGTGAAACAAAGTACTATTTTCAGTGCAATCCTGGGTTTGCCAGGGATTGTTGCTGAATGACTGCTTCATCTTATGTTTTTTTGTGTACAAGGGCACATTATGTGTTGACACTGATGTCCTAAGTGGGCCCCAGGGAGAGCTTCTGTGTCTTTCTTAAATATACTAGGGCAACATGTAATATGACCATTAATGTGGTTGAACCCACGACTGCTGACCAGAGAACAAAGATCTTCAAGAACTTCATTCAACCAGTCAGCTCAGTCAGCTAGAATACAATGCTAAAACTATAATAATAACATATAGAAACCCACTTTTAAAGTTGAGACAGTCTTTTAAATGTAAATAAAAAACAAAATGCAATGATTTTAAAAACTGACTTAATTCCAATAAAGTAAGGAAAACAAATGTTAGAACTAAGAAAATAAGACAAATATTAGCTCATTGTGATTTTAAATGCAGTAACACAACTTTTTTTTTTTAGGTTATTTTTAACAAAAGGCTGGAATAGTAAGAGGGACAAAAAAAGTGAGTTTCTCAGACATAAAGATGAGGAGAGATTCACCAATCTTTTGCATGCAAAAGATGTATATAAAATGTGAAATAATGTCAGAATAATGTTCTTCAGTTTAAAATTGTGAAGAACATTTCATTATACTAAGACCCTACGATAATACAAAGAAAACTCCCTCAATCAGTCTCCCAGATGGTGACAACGGGAAGGAAAAACTCCCTTTAACAAGATGAAACCAGCAGAACCAGGCTCAGGGAGGGACGGCCATCTGGCATGAACCTGAACCTAGACACACCACAGCTTTATCACAATAGTATAATCAAAAGCAGTGCAAAGAAGTATTTTCTGTATAAAACTGTATAAAAAGAGAGAGATAATAGGAAGGAATTGAACGTGTTTTATCCGTGTTTAAGGTATTTGGCGGTTAAACTTTGATGTCCTATCACAGCAGAACAGAGTCCCATCGGTGATAGGGAGCCTAGACGATGGTGGTGTAGATGAAGATGGTGGCTTGAATGGAGACCGAGTGAGGAGGGAGAGGTGGTGATGTGAAGGAGCTCGGTAGCACGAAGATGTCTGCAAGCGAGGATGACAGATACACAGTGAATGCTGATTGGCCTGAAGAAAGCTGGGTGAAAAATAATTGGACTAGATCTGTGATGTCACAATCAGCTTGACAGTGTGTAAAGTGGAAGTGTGGAAAAGCTTCGATTCTTTGTTATCTTCTCATGAGCTTCATTAGATCATGACTGACTGCTGCCTTAGTCAGCATGTACGACAGGTTCACAAATGTGGTTAAACAGCGTGTATTTTCTTCTCTGTTAACATTTAGCTGAAGCCAGGAGGCTCTTCGTGTTGCTGCAGAGCACATAGAGTGAGAGCTCAGTTGAAAAAGTTAAGTTGCTGCAGGGTGTAAGACATTGTATGTCACATTTTGTGAACAAACATCCACCATATGCAATGACTTCATGGTGTCTCATGTCTTCGTGCTATGTAGCACTAAACTATTTGGTCAATTGCTTTCATTACAAATGAATGGACAGATAAGATGATAGGGTCAGTCTTCCTATCAGCTTTCTGACAATAAAAATAATAAATACATTACATGATACAGTAATACTAAATATCTGAAAAATAACTAAAATATAAAAACTAACATATTTGACATATAAATATGTTAAATCTTTAACATTTTTGGTATTAGTATAATTATTTTTAGTATTTATTTTCTTGTGGTCCATTTAATTTATTCAGCTCCAGGCATAGTGGTCACCGATGAACAAAAATATGAAACAGAATTGGCTAATTTCCATCTGATCCCTTGTTAAATGCTTCATTATAAAGTTAAATGTAAGAGTCATGTGTGGCAGGCAGGATTTGGACCCAAATGCATAACAAAAAAAGAAGCTTTAATGGGAACAAAATACGGAAAAAAGGCTGGCCAGGAAGAAGAAACAAAAGCAGAAAGACACAGAATGATGAGGGATGAACAGAGTCAAACTGAGGGAATAAATACAAAAAGGCGATGAGAGCAAACAACAGACATCTGTGAGGACAGATGACAGTGGACAAAATAAAACAGACTGTAACTTAACTCGGGAACAGAAACATGGACTTGACAGAGAACAAAAACAAACTCAGGGACTTAACTATGACTACAAATTACAAAAGGAGACTAAAGCAGGACTGAAAAGAAAATCACAAAAAAGAAACTAAGTGGAAAGATACAAAGGTGAAAATATGAACCACAGGCAAACTAATAAACAACCTGAATATATTTAATCATAACACTTGAATGACCAAAAAGAAACACAACAAATTGAACTGGACTTGTTGGTCAATTGTGTCTGTTTCTTTGCCTACTTCATTGCCCAGCTATTATTGAATGTGTGACCTGGTACACCAAATCCCCAAGAAACACTATGACTGTCCAGTGACGTAACATGTCCCTCTTTTCATGCTGGTTGCACTTGGGTGAGTGTGTGAGCTGTAGTGTATGTGCAGTGTTAGTGCATGTACTGTACGTGTAAACACTTAACAGATCTTGTTTCCAGTAACCTGTAATTAGATGAAAACTAACCCACTGCACAAAAGTGACTCATGTTCTGCAGAGCTTCAGTGATAACAGATGCTAAATCAGAATCACAGTCCTCTAAGTACTCAAATATAAATATGAAAGATGAAAAATTTGAACTCTATATATCAATAAATAAAACAAATACGCTCAGAGTACACTGTTAGATTAGATATTAAAAACTGAACAACACTGCATACGATGTAAACAAAATATTACAAGAAATTATAACAAGAAATAGACCAGGTGTTAAGTGGTGGCCACAGGCAAGAAGGATTTCCTGAAGTTCTGTGGTGCATCGTGGTCGAATCTGTCACTGAGTGAGCTCCTGTAGCTGTCCAGCAGGAGATGGAAAGGGTGGGAAATATTGTCCAGTGTTGGCTGCAATTATAAAACACTGTTAGAAAGTTAAGAGAAAGAGTCAGAAAGTTAAGCTTCACGCCCACAGTGTTGCTGGTCTTGCTGATCAGTTTATTGAGCCTGTCAGTGTCAACCACCCTCAGTCTGCCGTCCGAGCACACCACAGGATAAATTATTAAAACCACCTTATTGCCCTGGTCCATGCTTCAGTTATAAAAAAAAAAAGATAGTTCCTTTTTTAAAAAGAGCATTTATAGAGTATTTCATAAGAGTAGGGTATAATGATTAGTTAAAATAACATTTTACAAGCACTGCATGTTGTAACTTTGGCCAGAAATTGAGACTTCCAGGAATTTTACCCCAGAATCCAGCTCTGTTATCATTTTATTGGACTTCTTTTATTGCTGATGCAGTTTTTCCTCCATGTACCTTCTCTTGTCTATTGTTTGCTGCTGTTTTTGTCACGCGGGTATTTTGATGAACACCCATCTTTGAGAACAGGCTCAATGTGATGATTCAGCGCTAAGGACAACAAGGAGCATTGCTCTTATCAGCAGCATGGAGTTTGCTTAAAATATGTGCATATTTGATTAAA